>NC_135500.1:16113083-16395583 GCF_052857255.1 Amblyomma americanum
TTGCACATGTATTAAGATAAATCATAAGGAAACCGTATTTTGTGCCTATTTCCGGCCGCCCCAATCAGCGAGCAGTTTTTGTGATAGGCTCCATGACTATCTTAACAAAATTGTACTCAGGTTTCCGAAAGCTCCAACATTTCTCGGGCGATTTTAATTTCCCTGCTATATCATGGACGGAAGAGAACCCTGCTGTTTCTTCGTCTTCAGAATCGTTAGCCTTCCTTGACATATGTTCAACTTTTAACCTCTGTGAACTTGTGAAAGAGCCAACTCGCATTACAGCATCCACTGCCAACATTCTGGACCTTGTTCTAACAACCTGCCCTGATTCCGTTTCATCTCTTACACTCCTTCCTGGACTAAGCAACCATTCAATTATCAACTTCACTCTACCGTCACGTGCACCCCCCCCCCCCCCCCAAGTGAAACATTATAGGGGTAATTCGGGATTACAAGAATGAAAATTATTCTGCAATTAACAGGGAAGTATAAAACTTGGCTGACATTTTTTCCACAGATTTTAGGAGCGTTCACTGCACGATAACTGGTCACTTTTCAAAGACAAACTGGAAGCCCTCAGGATACGTACATCCCACTTCATAGAATAACGTGCACTAAACGTTCGCCATGGCTCAGTGCTTCTTTGAGGCGACTGCTAAACAAAAAAACACATCTTTCGTCACTGCATGGCATCTAACTCTACTAAGAGATGGAATGCTTATCGTACTGTGGCATCGCAATACAAAAATGCCCTTTTAAGCGCGAGAGATCGAGAGAGCGAATGAAGGAAACGCAGTGAGGTTAACCAGATGTGAGTCTCCGGTTTGCTACCCTACACTGGGGATGGGGGGATAGGGGTTAGAAAGATGACAGAGAGGAAAACGCAAAAAAAAGGAACGTGCACACATGGAGACACACACACACAAGGCGTTCCAGTTAGTCTTTCACACAGGCCGGTAGATTGTAAGAAGCGCAAAAGCGCTTGCACGGCCTTCTTCAGCGACTGTAGGTCCTTTCGATGTAGTAGAATTCTTTTTTCGGATAGCGGTTTGTCGTCCAGTTGGTCAAGTTCGTGGCTAAGCGCGAAATGCAGCTTCTGATTACTAACCCACTTAAGATCTGGACTATCCTTAACGTGAAACCAAAAAAAGATATGATACTGAAAGATAACCAAGTTGGCCTGGTCGCACTGAACGAATGTTGCACATTATTAAATCGTACATTTGCTCTATGTTTCGTAACAACTACACCCGTTACTCTTCTCGACATGCCTACATTTGACTCCTAAAAGATGGATGCCATCAGCATTGACTGGGAGAGCATTTACAAACTTATAACGCTAAAGTTTCATCTTCTGCAGGTGCTGATGGTATCAGTAAGATGATGCTGAAAAACACTATTACTTAATCTTCACTTATGTTGTCCGAAATTTTTACTCAGTCATTGGAGGTCGGTACGCTCCCTGACGACTGGAAGGTGGGCAAGGTGGTTCCAGTACACAAGTCTGGTGATGTTCACAGCCCTATAAACTACAGAAAATATCATTAACTTCTATTCCATGCAAATTACTTGAACATGTAACCTATTTTGCCCTCATTAGGCACCTTGAGTCCAATTCTTTTTTACAGCCAATCAACACGGTTGTCGAAGAAATCATTCACATGAAGCACAGTTATGGCTTTTACTAATGATCTTTTTGGAGCTTTGGATCGTTCTTCGATTATTGATTGCATATTTATTGACTTTGCTAAAGCCTTTGATACCATCTTTCATCCTCTTCTACTTTTCAAACCTAGCAAACTAAAGATAGGTACTACTTTATTAAAATGAGTCTTTTTTAGCTGGTCGTACTGAGTATGTAACAGTTATGACCATAGTTATCACCTTTCATCAGTAACATCAGGCGTTCCTCAAGGATCTTTTCTAAAGCCTCTCCTTTTCCTAATCTATAATAATGACCTTCCTGATCTGATAACATCATCAATCCAGCTGTTCGCTGACGACTGCGTAATTTACAGAGAAATTTTCGACACATCTGATACCTTAGTTCTTAAATCTGATATAATAACACTTCTGCTTGGTGCGACACTTGGTTAATGAAGCTCAATGCATCTAAATTTAAAGCAATGAAAGGAACACGAATACCTTCCAAAATTAACCCGCATTCATATATTCTAAATGGCTCCTCCTTACCTTTTGTTTCTGCATATAAATATCTTGGCGTATACATTACCAATGACCTTTCCTAGAAAACGCATATCGAGCACATAACTAACAATGCTAATCGCATTCTTGGTTTCATTCGCCATAACTTATCACTTGCTCCGGTTAGTTCAAAACTACTTCTGTACAAAACGGTCGTCCGATCTAAAATAGAATATGCGCATTACGTATGCGACACTAACATCAAATCACTGATTAATGCCTTAGAATCAGTTCAGAATAGTTCAGCAAGTTTTATCTTGTCTAACTACTCTTGTTCGTCAAGAGTCACACTCAAGAAGCGAACTCTAGACCTTCAAGACCATTCACTGCGGCGTCATCTTTCTAGACTTTAAACTTTCCACAAAGTATATTACCCAAATGAATGTTTTAAAACAAGCTGTTTTCACTGCTTTAAGTTATGTATCATCTTGTATTCATCGCCGACTCAAAGTCAGAGTTCCAAGCTGCAGAAATAACCAGTACTTTCATTCTCTCCTGTCCAAGACCAGTTCAGACTGGAACCACCTGCCCGCCTGCATCGTCTGCATCACAGAACGAGAAACATTCAAATCTGCGCTTCGTCATCATTTATGTTAATATCTCTTCGTTTGTATTTGATTTTTATTAATCACTTACCACTCATATCTGTAACGCCTCAATGGCAAGAAGAAGAAGAAGAAGAAGAAGAAGAAGAAGAGGAAGAAGAAGGAGGAGGAGGAGAAGAAGAAGAAGAAGAAGAAGAGAGGAGGAAGAAGAAGAAGAAGAAAAAGAAAAAGAAAAAGAGAAAGGAAAAGAAGAAGAAGAAGAAGAAGAAGAAGAAGAAGAAGAAGAAGAAGAAGAAGAAGAAGAAGAAGAAGAAGAAGAAGAAGAAGAAGAAGAAGAAGAAGAAGAAGAAGAAGAAGAAGAAGAAGAAGAAGACGAAGAAGAAAAAGAAGAAGAAGAAGAAGAAGAAGAAGTGGGCATGGGAGGGCGGCAAGGATACAGGCGCTGCTTCATCCGTTTTTTTTCGTTACCCAGTTACTCGTCGTCGCCTCTCTCTGGTGGGCTGTCTTCCCACAAGTGCCCTTGGAACTTTTGACGCCTGTATATGCGGACGAAAACCATGACCTTCCTCCAGCAGCTCGCGGGTTGCCTGTTCTGGTTTCGCACCCTGCCACCTTTGGTACACCACCAGTGCTCTTTCACTGAAAGACAAGAGCATTGCTAGCGCCAGCATCGTCATCACCTATAAATTGCCTGTTCTCAAGTGAGCGCGTCAGTCCGCATGGGAGGGCGGCAAGGATGCAGACGCTGCTTCATCCGTTCTTTTTTGTTACCCAGGTTAGTCAATCCTATTCCCTTCATTCTAAACGCACAAGCAACCGGTGCTTACTGCTGATCCCATGCCCTCATGTTCGGTCGTTATTGGCTGCTGATTGTGTGGATGTTGTGATGTTGCTTTTCATGTCGGTTGGCGTTGAGGTCGACCCCGTCCCTGGGGAACAAGACGTTGACGGCGCCAACGTCGTAATATTGGCGGCAATAAAAGCGCTGGCAAGTACAATGGAATCGCTTCATGCAGAAGTAATGTCTATCCTTAATGAGGTGAAAGCTAGGCAAAATATCCTCGAAGAACGTTTGTCTGATGTTACCGTGAGACTGGCTGCGGTTGAGACCAGAGTAGACACCCTTGAAAGGATCCATGATGCTGCACAACTTAGTCGCGCAGTCAGCGATGCTGTTAAAGGCGTGACTACTACGATCCAAACTCGGCTGACTGATTAGGAGGATAGGTCACGCCAAGACAATTTAATTTTCAATGGAATTAAAAATGAAGCAAATGAGACTTGGGCCCAAACCGAGCAAAAAGAACAATTCCTTTTAATAGATTCCCTCTCGCTGCAACTAAATGATGCGGCCATTTCTCAAGCGCATATGTTGGGGCCTTTCATTCTAGCTAGAACACGGCAGATTATTGTTAAATTTCTTTCCCCCAAGACCAAAGACCTCATCTTACCGCAAAAGGTTAAGTTCAAGAAAACCGCGGTAGTGTACAAGAATATTTCTGTAAGGCGACCAGAAAATCGCGTAAAAAGTTCTGGAGCTTTCTATCACTTGCGCGACAATAAACTACATGTAAATTAGAAATGCTAAGTTTATTGTCTACAAACTGATCGTGTGTGCAAATTGAGCCCGTCGTGCCAACATCTACACATGCCAATGAAGCAGGAGGCTCATCAAACTCGTCCGTTCTAGGTGATTAGGGATCAGATGCCGTTAACGCAGAATGTACGCGTGATCTCAAATTCTTTTTCACAAATATTCGAAGCCTCATGAATAAACGCGACGCCCTTCCGCCCATATAGACACGTGCGGTGCCGATGTGATTATTATCACTGAAACATGGTTGTCCTGCAAGATTGATAAGTCTGATCTGTTTGATTGTGAACCACATTACACTTGTTACAGACACGATCGCTCTGAGCGTTCGGGTTGCTGGATTTTGATCGCTGTTGCAGGTGGCTTGTTTTCTTATCACATTCTCATAGCGTCGGAGCTAGATTTTCTTTGCACATGTATTAAGATAAATCATAAGGAAACCGTATTTTGTGCCTCTTTCCGACCGCCACAATCAGCGAGCAGTTTTTTGTGATCGGCTCCATGACTGTCTTAAAGAAATGGTACTCAGGTTTTCGAAAGCTCCAATTTTTCTCTGGCGATTTTAATTTCCCTGCTATATCATGGACGGAAGACAACCCTGCTCTTTCTTCGTCTTCAGAATCGTTAGCCTTCCTTGACATATGTTCAACTTTTATCCTCTGTCAACTTGTGAAAGAGCCAACTCGCACTACAGCATCCTCTGCCAACATTCTGGACCTTGTTCTAACAACTTGCCCTGATTCCGTTTCATCTCTTACACTCCTGCCTGGACTAAGCAACCATTCAATTATCAGCTTCACTCTGCCTTCACGTGCACCCCCCCCCCCCCCCCGCAGTGAAACATTATAGTTGTAATTCGGGATTACAAAAGAGGAAATTATTCTGCAGTTAACAGGGAAGTAGAAAATTTTGCTGACATTTTTTTCCACAGATTTTAGGAGCGTTCACTGCACGATAACTGGTCTCTTTTCAAAGACAAACTGGAAGCCCCCAGGATAAGTACATCCCACTTCATAGAATAACGTGCACTAAACGTTCGCCATGGCTCTGTGTTTCTTTGAGGCGACTGCTAAACAAAAAACACATCTTTCGTCACTGCACGGCATCTAACTCTACTGAGAGATGGAATGCTTATTTTACTGTGGCAACGCAATACAAAAATGCCCTTTTAAGCGCGAAATGCACCTTCTGATTACTAACCCACTTAAGATCTGGACTATCCTTGACGTGAAACCAAAAAAATATATGATACTGAAAGATAACCAAGTTGGCCTGGTCCCACTGACCGAATGTTGCACATTATTAAATCGTACATTTGCTCTATGTTTCGTAACAACTGCACCCGTTACTCTTCTCGACATGCCTACATTTGACTCACAATGGTTGATGCCATCAGCATTGACTGGGAGAGAATTTACAAACTTATAACGCTAAAGTGTCATCTTCTGCAGGTGCTGATGGTATCAGTAAGATGATGTTGAAAAACACTATAACTTAATCTTCACTTATGTTGTCCGAAATTTTTACTCAGTCATTGGAGGTCGGTACGCTCCCTGACGACTGGAAGGTGTGCAATGGGGTTCCAGTACACAAGTCTGGTGATGTTCACAGCCCTATAAACTAAAGAAAATCTCATTAACTTCTATTCCATGCAAATTACTTGAACATGTAATCTATTTGGCCCTCATGAGGCACCTTGAGTCGAATTCTTTTTAACAGCCAATCAACACGGTTGTCGAAGAAATCATTCACATGAAGCACAGTTATAGCTTTTACTAATGACCTTTTTGCAGCTTTGGATCGTTCTTCGATTATTGATTGCATATTAATTGATTTTGCTAAAGCATTTGATACCATCTTTCATCCTCTTCTACTTTTCAAACCTAGCAAACTAAAGATAGATGGTACTGTATTAAAAAGAGTGTTTTTTAGCTGGTCGTACTGAGTATGTAACAGTTAATGACCATAGTTGAGTTGTTGAGTTGAGGTGTTGAATGCTACAGGTGGGGTTAGCCTTGCTTTCTATGCCGGCAATTGCTCCACCGCAGCATCCCTTCGATATTAACAATGCCGCATCTACCCCGCTAAGCGCACAGTCTCTTATAATAGCACACATTCTCTCCCGCAGTCTCCATCTATGCACACAATCAGTCCACACAGTTCACATCACAGTCCACTCCAGAAGTCACCATCTATGCACATATTCAGTCACAGCAGAACATAGGCCATTGTAGTGCCACACTCCATACACACATTCACTCACAGTATAAAGTAGTCCACTCCGGAAGACACCATCTACGCACACATTCAATTACAGTAGGCCATAGTCCGTTCCTGCTGTCACCATTTAAAACAAGATCCGTGTTCTGCAAAAACGTCAAAAAAGGCGTGCAGCCTCCCTTCTGCATGTCTCGTTTCCACTCGGGTAGACAATGTCCTGCACTGTGCTGTGACGGGTTCCTGTCGTCTTGAAGGAAGCGAACATCACATGCCTTTCAGCGTTGTACTCTGGGCAGTACATAATATAATGTTCGATATCCCCGCACACACCACTTAAAGAGCAGAGCGGAGACGATGCTATGCCGGTCTTATGCATCCATGCAGGAATGCGAGCAGAGGCCGTTCGAATTGGATGCAGAAGGGTCGCCTGAGATCTCAGTCCCTTGATCACACATGGCTTGTGGGACGCACTCCACGGTGTACTGAAGTGATCGAGCACCGTTTTCCTGCAGAGACTTTTCCCATCTTGAGGTACCTTTTTTTTATGGAATCCTTGAGAGAGCTTCATGGGCAAGACTGTCTGCCACCTCATTACCGTTGACTCCTATGTGAGAGGGCACCCACTGGAAATGTAGAGTAAAGCCTCTGCTGTGCAGATTCTGCACCAAGCGCAGAGAGCTTAGAGACAAGGCGTCAGCAGGGAATCCGCGCTCTAACCTCTGAAGGGCAGATTTTGAATCAGTTAGGATGATAACAGGTTGAGCCGGACAAGACCCTAATTTCCGTAAAAACCGCCTCAATAGCAACACTTTCAGCCGTTGTGGAGGATACGACAGCAGTACAGCGTACGGACCACTTACAGTACAAAGAAGGAATGTAAAAAGCCGCTACGCTAGCTTGTTTGACCTTGTCCACAGAACCATCCGTGAAAATTTGAAGATGGCAGGCATAATCTGTTTCCAAGTATTCCAGTACAAGCGAACGCGTTGCTGCCAAAGGAGAGCTGCGCTTAGCGCTCACATGGGGAATTGTGACCTTACAGTCGAGGGTCGGAAAAGACCAGGGGGGTTTCAACCGTTTCCTTTGCCTTCGGACATTAATGCCTAAAGAACTAAGAGTATTGAGTGCCAAGTAAGCCTTCGACTCATATCTCTTGCAGAGCCGCTGGAGAAGGGATCGCCCAGCTACTGTCTCTCCTAAGCGGTCAAGATGCAATAATAGTCTCTGAGAAGCGCTAAGGCTAAGCGATAAGGGACTCATGAAGTACTGCCTTATTCGAAGCCGCCTGGGGAACTCCAATGGCTCTTCTTAGGCCCTTTCTGTGGACAACTTCGAGACGCTCAAGTTGTGATGCCGAGGGGGAAATTAAAGCTAATTGATACATTATCCGGCTGACCACCAGCGTTTCATGAAGTTTGACCATTGAAGAAGGATAGTTTCCTCATTGCTCACGTGAAATTCTGCGGATCACATTGAGACGAGAAGATATAGATGAAACAATCGCGTCTACAGCTTTTCGCCACTGTATACGGGAGTCAATAATGACGCCCAGGAAACGCGCGTGGTTTAATTGACGTATGCTAGAGTGACTGAGGTCTATCTTCAACCGCGCTTGACATCTTCCTACATCTGGAAACAGAATAAAGCCGGATTTGCCCACTGACAGAGACAACCCCACACCTTGAAGGTAAGCTTGTGCCGAAAGTAGAGCCTGTCGAGCTATCAGGGCTAATCGCTTGTGTTGGTAGCCAGTAATTCAAATACAGATGTCGTCAGCATAAAGTGACATACGCACTTACCTGCAACTTTTTTTCAACGAATCGGGTAGGCCGGCCGTTACGGCATTACAGAGCGTGGGGGAAAGAACACTTCCTTGAGGCACACCTCGTGATAGAACCCTTTCGGTGCTTAACGTACTCCCTAACCGTACACGAACTGCGCGATCACTTATAAATTTGTAAATGAATCTTAACATATGGCCCTGTATGCCCATGCCTTGCAAACTGTTTAGAATTGAGCTCTGAAGCACGCGGTCGTAAGCTTTCGCAACATCAAGAAAAATGGCTAAGGTGGAAAGGCCTAAAGCTCTCTGGTGTTCAATGTGACTGATCAAGTCTAAGACGCTGTCTTGGGCACTAAGACCTCGGCGGAATCCTGTCATACATGATGGCATTATTAAAGAATTAGGTTGGGCTAGTTGGTGCTTTTGATTCACATATGGCGACATATTACTAGCGTTAATAAACACAAAGGACAGAGAGCAGAAACACACAGGACAGACGCTAGACTTCAACTGCCGTTTATCACACACGCATGAGAAGATATACTATGCGCTTCTGCGCATGGTCGAGATACAAGACAAATCTGATTGACAAGCATGCTGGCTATCGCTGACATATAGAGTACTAAAAAAGAGAGAGAGAAAAAAACAATGTAAAATCACAATATATTGAATCCCGTGCTTTTTCCCAGGTATGCAATTTCTTTACTCGTGAGGGCTATTGAAGGGGTGCTCACGCATTTATCTCCTGCCTTATCAATACAAAAGGCCTCAAATATTCCCCTATCAACCTGCTTGTCGAACCGCATCAGCACGCGAGTGCTGCGAAAAAGAGGGGTGCACTCTTCCTCCTCTATTTCGCCGTTTTTCTTTGTCTTGCACTTGCGGCAATGGGTCGCCAAATGGCCACCTCCCATTAGCACTGCGACAGTTGTGCGATGCTTCCGCAATCTTTCTTTGAGGCACTGGCCAGTCTGGCCTATGTAGCACTTGCCACAAGACAGTGGTATCATGTAGACCACCCCAATGATGCAGTTAACAAACTGCGTGGTGTGCTTGGTTCCACAGGCTATGGGTTCCCTGGTGGTGTTCACCATGCGGCACATCCCACTGAGGGTTGCCTGCAGTACCTTGATTTAAACATCAGCTTTAAAGATCATTCGGTATGTTGGACATATTGTCCTCGGTCAAAAAAGCCAACCCTAAGCTATAATTCGGCCCATTCAAAAATTGTTAAGAGAGGGATAGCTTTGAACTGCTTGAGAGCCGCATTTCAAAAATCATGCGCACACAAGGGGAACTTGAGTGTTCAACAACAGGCTCTTCGTCTGAGCAGTGCTGGCTTCCCAGACAGCACTCTCACGTCCATCGCCGAGAACCTTGTCAAAGAGGTAAGGCATGGACGTAAGTCAGCGCACTCCAGCATTGATGGTCCACAGGGGCGTCCTGTGTGTGTGCCATACATGCATGGCCTGTCCCATCGCCTCAAAAAGGTGGCGGGAAAGTGCGGCGTACGCGTTGTTTTCTCGGCGCCGCTCAAAATGTCCAGGATGTGCCGCATGGTGAACACCACCAGGGAACCCATAGCCAGTGGAACCAAGCACAGCACGCAGTTTTTTTAACTGCATCATTGGGGTGGTCTACATGATACCACTGTCTTGTGGCAAGTGCTACATGGGCCACACGGGCCAGTGCCTCAACGAAAGATTGCGGAAGCATCGCACAACTGTCGCAGCGCTAATGGGAGGTGGCCATTTGGCGACCCATTGCCGCAAGTGCAAGACAAAAAAACACGGTGAAATAGAGGAGCAAGAGTGCACCCCTCTTTTTCGCAGGACTCGCATGCTGATGCGTTTCGACAAGCAGGTTGATAGGGAAATATTTGAGGCCTTTTGTATTGATAAGGCAGGAGATAAATGCGTGAGCACCCCTTCAATAGCCCTCACGAGTAAGGAAATTGCATACCTGGCAAAAAGCACGCGATTCAATCTATTGTGATTTTACATTGTTTTTTTCTCTCTCTCTCTTTTTTAGTACTCTATATGTCAGCGATAGCCAGCATTCTTGTCAATCAGATTTGTCTTGTATCTCGACCATGCGCAGAAGCGCATAGTATATCTTCTCATGCGTGTGTAATAAATGGCAGTTGAAGTCTAGCGTCTGTCCTGTGTGTTTCTGCTCTCTGTCCTTTGTGTTTATTAACGCTAGTAATATGTCGCCGTCTGTGAAACATGATGGCAGTGCCTTGCTGTCCTCAAGCCGCCATGATAAGCGTTCATTTACTAGCTTCTCCATCAACTTGGCTACACAGGGTGTCAATGACACAGGGCGATACGAGGCAATGTCTGTCATGTCTTTGCCAGGCTTCAGTACTGGAACTACATGTGCCACCTTCCATGACGGAGGAACATCGCCAGTCTCCCAAACTCGATTGATGAAGTTGAGGAGCTCCTTTCTGAAATGGAAGGGCAGATTATTCAGCATTTGATTGGTGATGCCGTCGGGACCTGGTGAACACCGGCGCCGCAGGCCACTGAGCGCAGTCTGAAGCTCACGAAGCGTGAACGGGACGTCCATGATAGACCTGGAGGAAGCAGGTGGGGTAAATATATCTATTCCAGAATCAGCGCGTACGAGTGCGTCTGCAAATTCCTCTGCCAAGCACGCAATAGGTTTTTCCTTGCGTATTGGAAAAGCTTCAAAAGGCTTCGAAGGGCGAGACTCTCCAGCAAGGCTGCCAATAACTCGCCATATTCTCGTAATCGGTGAGAACACAGTCAAACTAGCACAGAATGAGGCCCATTGCGACCTGTACAGCTTGTTCGTGTGCCGTATAATAGCAGAATTCACCCTATTGAAGGTCGTCTTCAGTTGCCTGTCGTCCTTCTTCCGCACGAGTTGGAGCTCCGCCCTTCTTCTCGCTGCGCAAAGGTTCCTGAGTTTTAAATCAGGGGCCGGAAAATCATCAGGTAACTTGACCGCCGTACTTGCTGCTAGCTTACTAGAAATCATTTTGTCAACATCACCAGAAACACGTTCTAGGTGCTCTCTGTGCTTGTCCCAGTTGACCACGTTGCTAATTTTAGGACCATGCATACGAAAGTCGGCAGCAAACACAAAAATCGGATAGTGATCATTTCCCATGCGGTCAGGCGCTGTTGACCAACACACGCGGACGTCAGGTGAATGCAGTGTCAGGTCTATAGCTGTCGCTGAGGCTGGAGGCCGGAAAAAAGTGGGGCTTCCGTCATTGGCAACACACAGGTCCAAACTGTCAATAACCTCTACATGTTTCCTGCGAAGGTGGAAATTAGGGACTCAAAAGAAAGCACCAGCTGTAGGAAGTTCTTCAGGTTACCAGGCGCCATCGCTGGAACATGTGAACGCAGGGCCCCAAACAAAACATGAAGGTCAGACATACCTTGATTTTTGAGCTCCTTATTTTGCGCAACGCACTCACTTACAACATCGACAAAAGATGCCGACGGGGACACACTCTTGGCCGCAGTAGATGTTTTTTTTTGTCACTTGTGCATATGAGGGTCCCCCTTGCCGTGGAGTCTGGCTGTGATCCGGCCGCTCAGGAACATGGACACTTTTTGCTGGAGGTCGAACAGTCGACTCGCGCGCACTGGGCCTTGGCGTCTTGCTGGACTCAGGTCTCTTAGGGACATTGTTGGGCAACGCAACAACATCAGACTACATCACTGGGAACTCGTCCAATCCTGCGACAGGCGTCTCAGTCGGTGGGGTTTTTGGACCAGCAATAAAGGACATCCGACGGTGCAGAGCGCTCACACGGAAGGGGCAGCCTCCGAAACTCGCTGGATGATCGCCACCTCAATTGGCGCAAGCAAAATCTGGCCTGCAGGTTTTAAAGTCGTGGTCGCGTCCGCACCGCTTACAGCGCCGATCCTATGTGCAAACTTTGGCCACGTGCCCAAACCGTTGGCATCTAAAACACCGTGGAGGAGCTTCAGTGAAATCTGCAACTGCGTGTTTTGTGAATCCCAGATCAACTTTTTCGGGGCGCTCTGATTTTGGAGCGAATGTCAACACGATAGAGTTGGTAGGTTTCGCAGCCCATTCTTTTCCTGGAGCCTCCACACGACGCACAAGTCGTTTCACGTGCAGCACACCTTGTGGTTTCAGATAATCAAGTAGGTCGCGTTTTGAATACCACTTTGGTACATCCTTAATAACACAGGTGTTCTTCATGCAGGAATGGGGCAACTGCACGTTAACTGTGATGCCAAAAATCTGAGAGCTCTGCAGGAGCTTGTCAACCTGCTCTTCCGTCGAGACATCCAGCTAAAGAGCCCCGTGCTTGGTGAACCGACTTCGAATCGGAGCTGATCCCAGCAGTGATTGAATGGCCGCGACAAGTAAGATGGGATTCTTCTCTCTTAAATCAACCCCCTTTTCTGTGGGCTCAACCACTACCGGGATCCCTACCGTTCGTTGCTTTCGATGACTCACCAATTTGAAGCCATCAATGTCCACGTCAGCCATATCGGCCACTGACTCGTCACCGTCCACGATCGTTGACTCATCCCCACTAAGCGATGAGGTCTCGCTGGACGGGTGGTCGAGTCCATGTTCTGGTCACTCCACAGCCTGGGAAGCCATGGCCGCCTCTTCCGAGCCAGCCGCCTTTGAATGGCGTGGTCCTTTTAGGCTTGCCGGCGCCGGAGCAGCCGTACTCTTCCCGTAGGGACAGTACCGCCTTAAAGATGCTGCCGTCCTCGAATATTCAAAAAAAACTAGGAATATTAGAAAAAATTAGCTAAATAAACAGAGCTGAGGCGACAGGCGATCGAACAACGTCTTCGTCTTCCGCTTCCCATAATGAACATAATTATCACCTTTCACCTTCCTGATCTGATAACATCATCTATCCAGCTGTTCGCTGACGACTGCGTAATTTACAGAGAAATTTTCAACCTTAGTTCTTAAATCTGATATAACACTTCTGCTTGGTGCGACACTTGGTTAATGAATCTGAATGCATCTAAATGTAGAGCAATGAAAGTAACACGAATACCTTCCAAAATTTACCCGCATTCATATATTCTAAATGGCTCCTCCTTAGCTTTTGTTTCTGCATATAAGTATCTTGGCGTATACATTACCAATGGCCTTTCATGGAAAACGCGTATCGAGCACATAACTAACAATGCTAATCGCATTCTTAGTTTCCTTCGCCATAACTTATCACTTGCTCCGGTTAGTTTAGAACTACTTCTGTACATAACGGTCGTCCGATCTAAAATAGAATATGCGCATTACGTATGGGCCCCTAACATGAAATCATTGATTAATGCCTAAGAATCTGTTCAGAATAGTTCAGCAAGTTTTATCTTGTCTAACTACTCTCGTTCGTCTATCGTCACACTCAAGAAGCGAACTCTAGACCTTCAATACCATTCAATCAACAGCTGCTGCGACTGCAGTGAGTGCTATGAACTTTGTTCGGTTACGGAGTCGGTTCCAGCATCATACACAAACTGTTTTTTGTTCATAATTAGCTTATCAAAGCGGATTTTTAATGAGTTAGAACTCTGCAGACCATATGAAAAAAAGTTTTTTCCTTGCCAAGCGTACACGTGCTCAGTAGTCTTCTCGGACTCGGAACGACGTGTCTTTAAGCACGGAGCTGGCGGAAAGGATTCGCGCTTTGTCATTAAACACCGCGAATTTGACTATGATAGGGCGGTTCTTTCCCGACTGGAAATGACCAAGTCTGTGAGCGCGCTCAATATCTTGCCAATCAATTGCGATATCAAGATTCTCGGAGCAGAATGAAATGATGCGCGATTCGGATTGTGACCACGTTTCCTCTTGTTCATCGTCTATTCCGAATATCAGCAAATTTGACCGGCGGAGACGATTCTCGGCGTCGTCACATTTGTCCGAAAGTAGCTTAATATCTGAGGAAAGTTTAGCCACATCTGAATCGGCTAGAGAGCCTGAGCCGCCTAACTGATTTGTTTCCGCAACTTTTTCTAGGGCATCAACTCGGAAAGGCTGGAAATCAAATCCTCAACTTTCGACTGAGCGGCGCGAATCAGCGCTAGTTCACTTAACACAGTATTTTGAGAAAGTTCAATGCGGGATATGCCCAGAGCAATTGATTCGAGTAACGGTTGAGGGTTACTATCCACTGTGGGTCCGGGGTTCAGTTCAACGTCCCCAGCCAACACTAACAGAAAGCAAGTGACATATGCGTTGATACACTGGTAACATGATATGCACAGTATTCTTCGAAAGCAATGCGTAGGGTCGATGTGGCACGACACCACTAGCAAAAATGCATTATCAGAGCGGATGCAAGTTGAATCAGGTAAGTACCCAATATGCGTGAAAATGGCATTCTCGTGACCTGCATCGTTGCGGTGGCGTGCCCCGAATGACTCCAATAAGAAGACGGTATTTGTAGTCCTTTCGAAGTTGCCACGCTAAGCGTAGCACTCGGTTGCCAGATGTGAAAGCAGTTCGGAGTTGAAGGCGGCGGGTAAGGCACGGCGTTGGTTTCGTTGGGCGTGTTGACCGTATCCCGCCAAACGTCAGAATAGTGATCCAGACTGCAACGGCTGCTTTGGTAGCAAAACGGCGGTATAAGGATGTCATAAGAAACAAGCCACCTGCAACAGCGATCAAAATCCCGCCACCCGAACGCTCAGAGCGATCTTGTCTATAAACAGTGTAATGTGGTTCACAATCAAAAAGATCAGACATCAATTTTGCAGGACAACCATGTTTCAGTGATAATAATCACATCGGCACTGCACGTGTCTATATGGGCGGATAGGACGTCGCGTTTATTCATTAGGCTTCGAATATCTGTGAAAAAGAATTTGAGATTACGCGTACATTCTGCGTCAACGGCATCTGATCCCTAATCACCAAGAACGGACGAGTTTGATGAATCTCCTGCTTCATTAGCATGTGTAGATGTCACGACGGGCTCTATTTCGCACACACGGTCCGTTTGTAGACAATAAACGTAGAATTTCTAATTTACATGTAGTTTATTGTAGCGAAATTGATAGAAAGCTCCAGAACTTTTACCGAATCCTAACAGCTTTTTCCGCGATTGTCTGGTCGCCTTACAGAAATCTTGTAAACTAACGCTGTTTTTCAGTAACTTAACCTTTTGAGGTAAGATGCGGTCTTTGGTCATGGGGAAAAGAAATTTAGCAATTATCTGCCATGTTTTAGCTGTAGAACGAAAGGCACCAACCTATGCGCCCGAGAGATGGCTTCATCATTTACTTGAAGCGAGAGGGAATTTATTGGAAGGGATCGTACTTTTTGCTCGGTTTGGGCCGAAGTCTCATTTGCTTCATCTTGAATTCCATTGAAAATTAAATTGTCTTGGCGTGACCTATCCAAATAATCAGTCAGCCGATTTGGATCGTAGTATTCACACCTTTAACTGCATCGCTGACTACGCGACTAAGTTCTGCAGCATCATGGATCCCTTCAAGAGTGTCTACTCTGGTCTCAACCGCAGCCAGTCTCACGGTAACATCAGACACACGTTCTTCGAGGATATTTTGCCTAGCTTTCACCTCATTAACGGTCGACATTACTTTTGCATGACACGATTCCATTGTACTTATCAGCGCTTTTATTGCCGCCAATATTTCGATGTTGGCGCCATCAACGTCATTTTCCCCAGGTCCTGGGTTGAACTCAACGTCTAGCGACATGAAAAGCAACATTGTGACATTCCTTGTGTGCTACGAGGTACATTCCTTGTGTGTGCTACGAGGTTCCACGTTCGACGGCGCGGCGTAGACGGAGACCCAGATGACAGGCATCATCAATTACCCAGCCATGCTCGTTGAGAGTGACAACCAGAACGTAGGGGTTTAAGCCCAACCGGACCCAACCGGACCCGCCGCCGCCGCCGCGGGGAAACAGGCTTTATCCTCCCCAATTGGCGTGGCGGTTCCAGGGGCGGCCCTTCCGAGCACATTCCAGGACAAGGGAACTGTCAGCGAGCCAGAGCGCGCCTTACCTTGAGGAGCGAGTGTCAGTTGATGGATGGAGAATGGAGGCCGGTGACCCGCGGGAACTGTCAGCAAGCCAGAGCGCGCCTTACCACAGCCGACGCTATGCGCTACCTCGAAGACAACATTCTTTCCCGCGGACTCAACACGTGAGGGGGGCGAGACCACGATGCGGTGGTATGTTTGTGCGCCCAAGTGAAAGCCCTAGCCCCCCCTCCTTCCCCTCCGGCGTGGGCGTCCTCACCCTAGGGAGTGTGGAGAAGAGGATATAAAAATCGAGAAGCAGTACGGAAGCGGCACGCTCAGGACGACATCGTTCGCCAAGAGGGCCTTCAGCGCGGAAGCCCGACGGCGTGCAGCTTCTGCCAGCAACCGCTCGAGCGCAAATCCGGAGCCACTCCATCGCCCCCATGAAGTCGTCGGCACGTAAGCTCGGACGCCCCAGCCTCTGATGTATAATCTTAATCATGTGTAATTATTGAATATACCTGTTTGTTTAAACTGAGCCATACGGTGTCTCTTTGCCTCTCCGTCCCGTGTGGACCTGCGCATTATGGGGGTCATCACACTGGTGTCAGAAGTGGGGTCTCAAAAGCAAATGTCCTCTGAATGCTGTGACATTCATGACTTCAAAATTGTTATCAAAAGGGAATCACGGGACTGATTGTGGGACTTTTACCCCCATTTGAGAGGCTTGAGGCACTGGAGGGCTTGAAAAAAAAAATGTTTGTATCTGAGGGAGCTCCCACTCCACAGCCGTCGCTAGGAGCAAGCATGCTGGCATTAGGAAGCGTCATTCCGACGTTTACGGGAGATAAGACAGGGGTTCCAATCTGCGATTTCTTTTCCATGCTAGAAGAGATTGGGAAAATGGGGGGATGGTCCGATGCTCAAATGCTGGGAATGGCGAGGTGTAAGATGGCAGGAGCTGCTCATGATTTTGCATGGCGAGACGAAAAAGTAAAATCCACAAAATCACTTGCGGAATTTAAGAAGCTTGCGTTTGAGCATTTCGACACTGAAGCACGTCACGTGCGGGTACAGAGGTTCCGTGACGCCGGACAGATGGTAGGGGAGGACGTGCGAACATTTGCGTAGCGGCTTCAGCGCCTAGCACGCGATACGTTAAGCAGGGAGGAGGAAGGAGACCAGCTAAGGAAGAAATACGCGGAGGATCTACTTAAAGAGGAAATGACCGCTTTGTTCGTGGCTGGTCTGCAAGACCCCGTGCGCCGGTTCGTGCTCTCGCGCAAGCCGAGCAATTTCGACCAAGCCGTGGAGGCCGCATTGGATGAGGAACAAAATGAGGCGTTAACGACAGCCGCAGCGAGAGTACGCGTCATAGAGAGAGCGGTGCTCAACCCTGAGGTTGCTCTCTTGACAGAGCGGTTAGATCGCTTAGAACAGCTGCTATCTCAGCAGGTAGAATGCCAGGTTGAAGCGCGCGCTCAACAGCGCCCATTCGCTGGAAACCGGAGACCGCCACAAAGCTACAGGCGCGGTATGCGAGATTTTGAAGAAATCGTATGCTTCGCTTGCCAGGGTCGCGGACACATCGCCAGGTTCTGCCAAAACGTGCGCCGTGGGGAGCCACAAAGAGAAGCAGGCGAGACACGCCCTAAGCAAGCCTACAGCGGGGCTCCAGATACCGAGACAAAAAACTAGTTAGTCCTCCCCAGCCTGAGGAGCGTGGGGAGGGAGCAGTAGATGATGAGGTGGTGGTAGTTTGTGTGGCCGACGAGGCATGCCCTGTTGTGCGTTGCAAGTTAAATGGTTGTTGTATGGAATTGTTGATAGATACGGGGTCAAAGGTGACATTGCTTAAGGAGAGCAGTTTTAACACGCTTCGAAGGAAGGGGGACCGCAAGGTGTTGGAAGCGTCTGGTGGTATGGCAACCAAATTTGTAGGCATAACGGGGGATCCTCTTGGCATAAGTGGACTCTACCGGTTACACTTCTCTCTCGGCGGAATTGCATTGGAGCACCCCTGCTACGTATGCCCGGACACGGTGTCTCTGCCAAACGGAGTGTCAGGTATATTAGGGCAGGATTTTTTGAGAAAAGGGAAGGTAGTAGTCTCATTCTCTGAGGAAGAGGTTAATGCGGGCGGCTCAAAAGTTCCGTTTTTGAACAGGAGAGGGGCTGAGATTCGCATTACCGATATTGACACCCGTCAAACAGTGGGATCATTGGAGAAGGTATATTCGCGGGTTGCCGTCCGGCTGGTCGAGGAGGCGGTCGTCCTTCCTTGGTCGGAGCACATTTTGTACGCGTTTGTGCCTTCAGATGTAGAGAGCGGCGCCGTGAGAGTGCTTGAGCCGGTCGACTCTCTCAGCAATGGCCTGAAGGCAGCCGCGTGCCTCGTGACAGTTAATGACGCCCACAGAGTGCCCCTACGGGTGGTTAACTGTAGCCAGCAGCCACTGAGCCTTCCCAAGAACAAAACATTGGCTTTCTTCACCTCTGCGATAGAGCAACGTGAGCCCACCGATACGGTACTCGCAACTGTAGAGCATGCTAGCCCTTCGGCTGCTCCAAAGGTGTCGTTCGATCTTTCTCACGTAAAATCCAGGGAGAGGGAGGCTCTGGCTGGTTTGCTGAACGACTACTCGGAGGTATTCGCCGCGTCCAACCTGAATTTGGGCTGCTGTGGCGTTATAAAGCACAGGATAGAAACCGGCACTTCATCGCCCGTTTACCAGCGTGCGTACAGGATTCCTTACTCCCAACGTGAGGAGATTGAGCGGCAGGTGCAGGACCTGATTGATCGCGGCATTGTCGAACACTCAAAGTCACCCTGGGGAGCACCAGCACTATTGGTGGAAAAGCCAGATGGCTCGTATCGATTGGTAGTGGACTACCGCAAACTAAATGCCGTAACTCGCATCGATCCATACCGCATCCCCAATATACAGGAGACGCTTTCTCAGCTGGGCTCTGCCAGGTACTTCACGGTAGTGGACATGGCGGCGGGATTCTGGCAGATAGCAATGGATCCGGCAGATACCGAGAAAACGGCATTCAACACGCCCTCAGGGCACTATGAATGGAAAAGAATGCCGATGGGTCTGGCCAACAGCCCTGCTGTCTGGCAGAGAACCGCTGATGTTATCCTGGCAGGTCTTCTGGGGAGGCTGTGCTTCGTGTATATGGATGACATTATCATATACAGTGACAGTTTTGAGAACCATTTGCGCGATATTGAGCAGGTTTTGGTGCGACTAAGAGGAGCGGGTCTCAAGCTGAAGCCCTCTAAGTGCCAATTCCTCAAAAACGAGGTGAAATACCTCGGGCACGTCGTTTCAGCTGACGGCGTGCGACCGGACCCTGAGAAACTAAGGTGCGTCTCAGATTTTCCATCCCCGACTAGCGTCCGCCAGGTCCGGCAGTTTCTCGGCCTGATCGGTTACTACCGAAGGCACATAGAGGAGTTCGCCAAGCTCGCTAAGCCGCTCACCGCCTTAACAGCCAAAAACGTCGCCTTTCGCTGGGACGAAAACGCGGAGAATGCTTTTGGGGCCCTGAAAAGGAAGCTAATGAGTGCACCGCTGTTGCGCCACCCGGATTTTAATTTGCCCTTCGTTATGGCCACAGATGCGTCAAAGTTCGCAGTTGGTGCCGTGCTATCTCAGATTATCGAGGGCAAAGAACATCCCGTTGCTTTTGCTAGCCGACAGCTGAGCCCCACAGAGCAAAAGTACGGAGCTACGGAAAGGGAGTGCCTCGCCGTTGTCTGGGCAGTAAAGCACTTCAGATGCTACCTTTACGGCCGCAAATTCAAGCTAGTCACAGACTGCCATCCTCTGAAATGGGTGATGAGTGTCAGGGACCCTAGCGCGCGACTCGCTAGATGGAATCTACACCTGCAGGAATACTGCTTTGAAGTTGAGCACAAGTCAGGAAAGACACATCTGAATGCTGATGCACTCAGCCGCACAGCTGCCGTGGCAGCTATAGAAGAGTTTGTCCCCGTAGTCGACCCCGCCGAATTACGCACAGAGCAGTGCAAAGATCCTGACCTGAAGCGAATAATCGAAAGCTTAGAGGGCGCACCGTCTCACCCCGAACAGCTAGGTTATTTCATTGACAAAGACGGCACCCTGTGTCGGCGCACGAGGCCAACCAGGAAAGGGAGACCAGAGAAAACCGCTTGGGAGAGAGTCATCATACCTCGGTCGTGGACAGAAAGGGTTCTTCGCGCGTTTCACGATGCGCCATGCGCCGGTCATTTTGGCGTAGCGAAGACACGCAGGCGTGTGGAGCGTTTGTACTTTTGGAGTGGCATGCGACAGGATGTTAGAGACTACTGTGCGAAGTGTCCTTCCTGTCTCGAAAGAAAAACACCCAAGGGACGAAGACCAGCTCCAATTCAGCCGTTCTCTGAGGTTTCGGCTCCCTTCGAGCGGACAGGTATGGACATAATGGGCCCATTGCCCACGACCACTTCCGGAAACAAGTACATTTTAGTATTTGTCGATCACCTTTCAAAATACGCGGAAGCGGTAGCACTCCCAGATCAGAAGGCAGACACGGTTGCAAGAGCATTTGTCGAACAGATCGTGCTCCGACATGGACCCCCGAGGCAACTCTTGACAGATCGGGGAACGAACTTCTTGTCGCAGCTAATGAGGAGAGTTTGCGAGCTGCTTACGATCGCTAAGAAGCGGACAACACCGTACCATCCGGCTTGCAACGGCGCGGTGGAGCGACTGAACCAAACCGTGGCCGGGTTCCTGTCGCATTTTGTTTCGCGCGACCAGCGGGACTGGGACTTGTGGCTCCCGTATGCAATGTTTGCCTACAATTCCGCAGCACACGAGAGCACGGGCGAATCGCCATTCTTTCTTCTCTACGGCCGAGACCCGGACCAGCCTAGTGAAGTGCCAGAGGGCCCCCGTCGTGTCCCATACGCTTCACTGGACGACTATAAGGTGGAGCTAGAATCGCGCTTGCAAGTGGCGAGGGACATCGCAAAGGAGGCCTTAAAGAAAGCGGCGAAGCGCAGGAAGGAGGTGCACGATCGCAGTGCTAGAGACGCGCCGTTTAATGTGGGGGACAGCGTGTACATTGAAAACTGCCAAAGGCAGATTGGGCTAGCTCGTAAGTTCCAGACGAAGTGGAGAGGACCGTGCGAGGTTGTCGAGAAGCTTTCTCCGGTAAACTTCAGAGTCCGAGACGTGAACCGGCGCTTGATAAGGATACACGCAAATCGCCTCAAGTCGGCACCGGTTCAGTATTCACGAAATGAGGAAAGGGAAAGCGCGGATTTTGATGGGGACAGAAGTGAAGCGGAGCGCGCAGATAGTTCGCAAGAAACGCCCTCTCCTGCATTTGTTCGGCAGGCGCCAGAGGTGACGGCCAGAATGCCACCGGATTTACTTCATGCATTGCTAGAAGAAGAAGCGCGCGAGGTTGCCGCGCAGATAACGCCAGGAGAGGCTCCTGCCACGAGCCCTCGCGAGTCCCAAAGCAGACAAAGGGTCACAGACTTACTTAGTATGACTCATGAAGGCCGATATCCGCTGCGAAATCGGAAAGCTAAGTCGGACTAATGGCGTAAACAGAGCGGAGTTTTGAACTGGTTAGAATTGTGTAATGCCACAGCTCATAACATTGCTATGTGCTTATGTGTTAAGTTATCGGAGTTGGTAGTTAAACCTTTCTGTCATTAAGTAACACCTTCACAGGGGAGCATGCGGAGCGCATGCAGAACCTGCCCTACTTCCTTTCGTTATCTATATTTTTGTCTGTGCCGTGATCGTGCTAGAAGTGGGAGCTCCTTTGTAACTGTGGTAAATTTATTTCGTCCAGTTTGGACTAGAAAGGAGAGGCTTGGGTGCTGAGTTTCATGTTTATCTGTAAAAGAAGATCAGTGCTGCCCCTGGAGACGCCAGTTATGACAGCGGAGGCATATGGTGTTGTGCAGTGGTGTTGAGTGCAGCGAAAAGTGTTTTGTCGGACGCACTGTGCGAGGCGATTCAGAAAGACAAGGGGAGCTGCAGGGACTCAAATGTTCGGAGAACATTCTTCTGGAGGGTGAGCGAGTGTGACATTCCTTGTGTGCTACGAGGTACATTCCTTGTGTGTGCTACGAGGTTCCACGTTCGACGGCGCGGCGTAGACGGAGACCCAGATGACAGGCATCATCAATTACCCAGCCATGCTCGTTGAGAGTGACAACCAGAACGTAGGGGTTTAAGCCCAACCGGACCCAACCGGACCCGCCGCCGCCGCCGCGGGGAAACAGGCTTTATCCTCCCCAATTGGCGTGGCGGTTCCAGGGGCGGCCCTTCCGAGCACATTCCAGGACAAGGGAACTGTCAGCGAGCCAGAGCGCGCCTTACCTTGAGGAGCGAGTGTCAGTTGATGGATGGAGAATGGAGGCCGGTGACCCGCGGGAACTGTCAGCAAGCCAGAGCGCGCCTTACCACAGCCGACGCTATGCGCTACCTCGAAGACAACATTCTTTCCCGCGGACTCAACACGTGAGGGGGGCGAGACCACGATGCGGTGGTATGTTTGTGCGCCCAAGTGAAAGCCCTAGCCCCCCCTCCTTCCCCTCCGGCGTGGGCGTCCTCACCCTAGGGAGTGTGGAGAAGAGGATATAAAAATCGAGAAGCAGTACGGAAGCGGCACGCTCAGGACGACATCGTTCGCCAAGAGGGCCTTCAGCGCGGAAGCCCGACGGCATGCAGCTTCTGCCAGCAACCGCTCGAGCCCAACTCCGGAGCCACTCCATCGCCCCCATGAAGTCGTCGGCACGTAAGCTCGGACGCCCCAGCCTCTGATGTATAATCTTAATCATGTGTAATTATTGAATATACCTGTTTGTTTAAACTGAGCCATACGGTGTCTCTTTGCCTCTCCGTCCCGTGTGGACCTGCGCATTATGGGGGTCATCACAACATCATAGCATCCACGCAATCAGCAGCCAATAACGACAGATCATGTGGGCATGGGATGAGCAGTAAGCACCGGTTGCTTGTGCGCTTGGAATAAAGGGATTAAGATTGACTAACCTGGGTAACAAAAAAGAACGGATGAAGCAGCGTCTGCATCCTTGCCGCCCTCCCATGCGGACTGACGCGCGCACTTGGGAACAGGCAATTTATAGGTCATGGCGATGCTGGCGCTAGCAATGCTCTTGTCTTGCAGTGAAAGAGCACTGGTGGTGTACCAAAGGTGGCAGGGTGCGAAACCAGAACAGGCAACCCGCAAGCTGCTGGAGGAAGGGCAAGGTCTTCGTCCGCGTATAGATGCGTCGAAAGGTCCAAGGGCACTTGAGCGAAGACAGCGCAGCAGGGATAGGTGAGAACCATCAACTGCGTAACGAAAAATAACGGACGAAGCACCGTCTGCATCCTTCCCGCCCTCCCAAGCCCACTTCTTCTTCTTCCCGCTTTTCTTCCTCCTCTTCTTGTTTTGCTTCTTCTTCTTCCTCCTCCTCTCCTTCCTCTTCTTCCTCCTCTTCTTCCTCCTCCTCTTCCTTCTCTTCTTCCACTTCTTCTTTCACTTTTTCCTTTTCCTTTCCTTTTCTTCTTCTTCTTCTTTTTGTTTTTCTTTTAATTCTTCAATTTATTTTTTTTATTTCTTTGCTATCAGGGCTGTTGAGGCGTTACAGATAGGAGTGGTAAATGAATGATCAAAATCAAATAAAAAAGGAGAGATATTGACATAAATGATGAACAAGCGCAGATTTGAATGCTTCTGGTTCTGCGATGCAGAGATGCAGGCGGGCAGGTGGTTCCAGTAGGAGCTGGTCTTGGACAAGAAAGAATGAAAGTACTGCTTAGTTCTACAGCTTGGAACTCTGACTTTGAATCGGTGATGAATACGGGATCATACATAACTTGAAGCAGTGAAAAGACTTTGTCTAGAGTTCGTTTCATGAGTGTGACGCTAGACGAACGAGAGTAGTTAGACAAGATAAAACGGGCTGCACGATTCTGAACAGATTCTAAGACATTGTTCAGTGATTTGATATTAGGGTCCCATACGGAATGCGCATATTCTATTTTATATCGGACGACCGTTTTGTCCATTAGTTTTAAACTAACCGGACCAAGTGAGAAGTTGAGGCGAAGGAAACCAAGAATGCGATTAGCATTGTTAGTAATGTGCTCGATATGCGTTTTCCATGAAAGGTCATTGGTAATGTATAGGCCGAAATACTTATATGCAGAAACAAAAGCTAAGGGGGAGCCATTTAGAATATATGAATGCGGGTTAGTTTTGGGAGTTATTCGTGTTACTTTCATTGCTTTACATTTAGATGCATTCAGCTTCATTAGCCAAGTGTCGCACCAAGCAGAATTGTTATTAATGTCTGATTGAAGAACCAAGGTATCAGATGGGTTGGAAATTTCTCTGTAAGTTACGCAGTCGTCAGCGAACAGCCGGGTAGTTGATGTTTTGAGATCAGGAAGATCAATAATATTGATTAGGAAAAGGAGATGCCCTAGAAAATATCCTTGAGGAACGCCCTTTGTTAATGAAGAAAGATTACAATTATGGTCATTAACTGTTACATACTGAGTTGGACCAGCTAAAGAACAGTCAATCCATTTTAATACACTACAATCTATGTTTAGTTTGCCATGTTTGAAAAGTAGAAGAGGATGAGAGATGGTATCGAAGGTTTTATTAAAGTCAATGAATATGCGATCAACAATTGAGGAACGATCCAAAGCTGCAAAAAGGTCATTAGTAAAAGCGATTAACTGTGTTTCACGGCAATGATTTCTTCGAAAACCGTGTTGATGGGCTGTAAAAAAAGAATTGGTCTCAAGGTGACTCATGAAGGCAGAATAGATTACATGTTCAAGTATATTTGCATGGAATAGAAGTTAATGATATTGATCTGTACTTTATAGGGCAGTGAACATCACCAGACTTGTGTACCGGAACCACCTTGCCCACCTTCCAGTCGTCAGGGAGCGTGCCGGCCTCCAATGTTTGAGTAAAAATTTCGGAGAACATAAGTGAAGATTAAGTAATAGTGTTTTTCAACATCTTGTTACTGATACCATCAGCATCTACAGAAGATATTTTAGCACTATTAATAAGTTAGTAATTTCTCTCCCAGTCAATGCTGATGGCATACATCATTTGGGAGTGAAATGTAGGCATGTCGAGAAGAGTAACGGGTGTAGTTGTTACGAAACATAGAGCAAATGTACGATTTGTAATGGGACCGACAGGCGCAGCGCAGCGAAGAAGCGGACGAGTTCAAGCGGGACAACGAAGAAGCAGACGAAGTGCAGCTGGGTTTTTCGAACGACGCCTGTGAGTGTGCCCGTCGTGTCGCCGGTCAACCAAGACCAACCGACCTCTGCTTCAAATAAACGCCTTGATACTTGGTGGAGGTGCCTCGGTTCCCGTCCCGGTCCTCATCCTGGAACTTCGAAGTGGAACGCTCCTCGTCTCCGCCACCATCCCTGCCACCGTACTCTGTCACGGGGTGCAGCGCCAGCGTGACCCTTCTCCATTTAGTGGCACCGATGACCAAGACATCGACGATTGGCTGGCCTCCTGGCTGGCTCCGGCCGCAAGCACTCGGACGCCGACGCCCTTTCTCGTTCACCACTCCCATGCGATTCAACCTCTGCCCTCGTCTGTGCCTACGAATTCTCTTCGTTCAACATCCCTGATATGCTCTCCGAACAACTGAAGGATCCTTGGATCACCTCGCTGCTAAACTTCCTGAACACTCCCTCGCCGCATCATTCGACCCGGACCCTTCGCCGCCAAGCCCACCACTTCGCCGTTCGTGATGGCCTCTTATACCGCCGTAATTACCTCCCCGACGGCCGGAAGTGGCTGTTGGTCATCCCTCGACACCTCCGTGCTACAATCTGTGCCTCTTTTCACGCCGCTCCACAATGCGGCCACGCCGGTGTACTGAAAACATATGCTCGCCTTCGTCAGCGATTCTACTGGCGAGGTATGTACCGCTACATACGTCAGCACATTCGGTCATGCACCGCCTGCCAACGTCGCAAGAAACCTCCCCACTCCGCCACCGCTCCTTTGCAGCCGTTACCTTGCCCTGGCCGTCCCTTTGACCGCGTCGGCATTGATCTTTATGGCCCGCTTCCAACTACTTCGGGTAATAATCGGTGGATCATCGTTGCCGTTGACCATCTCACCCGTTACGTCGAAACGTCGGCTCTCAAATCTGCTACCGCAAACGATGTCGCTCATTTCATTCTACACAGTCTTGTTCTTCGTCACGGCGCCCCGAAAGTGACCGCGGCCGTGTTTTTCTCTCGGACGCCGTCGAGGCACTGCTCAAGCAATGCCAAATCGTTCATCGCTACACCAGCGCCTATCACCCCCAGACCAACGGCATGACTGAGCGGTTCAACCGCACTCTGAGTGACATGCTCGCCATGTACGTTGACACCGCCCACTCCAACTGGGATCAAGTGCTCCCGTTCGTCACGTACGCGTATAACACAGCTACTCAGACAACAACGGGGTTTTCTCCTTTCTTCCTCTTATATGGCCGGGAGCCTACATCCACCATGGACACCATCCTTCCTTATCACCCTGACCCTTCCGAGACCACCTTACTTTCCGAAGCTCACCTGTATGCCGAAGAATGCCGGCAACTTGCCCGCTCTTTCACCACACAGCAACAATGGGATCAGAAGCACCGTCGGGATTCCCCGGACCCTCCAGCGTCATACCCATCTGGCGCCCTCGTTTGGCTCTGGGTGCCTTCCTCCACTCCCGGCCTCGCCACGAAACTACTGTCTCGCTTTCACGGACCTTACCGAATTGTCCACCAAACTTCTCCGGTGACTTATATCGTTGAGCCGCTCGTTCCCTCTTCGGACCACCGTCGCCGGGGGTGCGAAACTGTGCACGTTGAGCGCCTCAAGCCTTACTATGACCCGCCCATCCTCGCCTCTCCGTGAGTCGCCAGGATGGCTCCTTTTTCGGAGGGAGAGTAATTGTAATGGGACCGACAGGCGCAGCGCAGCGAAGAAGCGGACGAGTTCAAGCGGGACAACGAAGAAGCAGACGAAGTGCAGCTGGGTTTTTCTAACGACGCCTGTGAGTGTGCCCGTCGTGTCGCCGGTCAACCAAGACCAACCGACCTGTGCTTCAAATAAACGCCTTGACAGATTTAATAATGTGCAACATTCGTTCAGTGGTACCAGGCCACCTTGGTTATCTTTCAGTATCATATCTTTTTTTGGTTCCACGTTAAGGGTATTCCAGAATTGGCGTGGATTAGTAATCAGCATTTTAGGCGTGGTATGTTGAAAGAAGTTGCGTTTCGAGCTTAAAAAGGCATTTTTGTATTGAGATTCCACAGTACGATAAACAATCCATCTCGCAGTAGGCTTAAATGCCGTGCAGCGACGAAAGATGTGTTTTTTGTTTAGCAGTCGCCTCAAAGAAACACTGAGCCATGGTGAACGTTTAGTGCACGTTTTGCTACGAAGTGGGATGTACTTATCAGTGAGGGCTTCCAGTTTGTTTTTCGAAAGAGACCAGATATTGTGCAGAGAACGCTCCCAAAATCTGGGGGAAAAAATGTCAGCAAAATTTTCTAGCTCCGTGTTAATAGCAGAATCATTTCAATTTTTGTAATGCTATATTACCTTATAATGTTTGACTGGGCGGGGTGCACGTGATGGCAGAGTGAACTTGATAATTTAATGGTCGCGTAGTCCAGGCAGGAGTGTAAGAGATGAAACGGAATCAGGGCAGGTTGTTAGAACAAGGTCCAACTAGTTGGCAGTGGATGCTGTAATGCGAGTTGGCTCTTTCACAAGTTGACAGATGTTAAACGTTGAACACTTGTCAAGGAAAGCTAACGATTCTGAAGTAGAAGAAACAGCAGGGTGGTCTTCCGTCCATGATATATCAGGGAAATTAAAATCGCCCAAGAGAAAAATCGGTGCTTTTGGAAACGTGAGTACAATTTTGTTATGACAGTCATGGAGGCTATCACAAAAACTGCTCGCTGATTGGGGCGGTCAGTAACATGCACCAAATACGGTTTCCTTATGATTTATCTTAATACATATGCAACGAAATTCTAGCTCCGACGGTATGAGAACGTCATAAGAAAACAAGTGATCTGTTACAGCGATCAAAATCCCGCCACCCGAACGCTCAGAGCGATCGTGTCTATAAAGAGTGTAATTTCGTTCACGATCAAAAAGTTCAGAATTATCAATTTTGCAAGACAACCATTTTGCACTGATAATAATCACATAGGCACCATACGTGTCTATGTTTATTTATTTGTTTTACAATTCTGCCGCTCTCAGCCGAGAGGCTAGCAGAAGGGCATGAACAATGATTTGTTGTTCGCGTACAAGTAGACGTGTGAGTGACACAAATCACGGAGAAACGACATAAATCATCAAAATATAAGCCACAAGGTAATAGAAACATAAAATAGAAAACAACGTAGTATATAATGACAACAGCGGTGCACGTCATAGTCATAAGCAAAAACGGGAAAGTTTAAAGAAGCAACTGCATTTCAATTCTACTTATTGAGAGTGCTACTTAAAATAGAATCGGAACAAAGATTAGATCTTAATAATCTTTCGTGATTAACTCTAAATGTGAAACAAACCCGGATATCGAATTGGTCGTTGTTAATGATGAGCTAAGTTCATTCCATTCTCTGATTACGCGAGGAAAAAATGAGTACCTGAATGTGTCGTTAGAGAACGAATGCTCAGTTGGCGTATGCTCGTGTTGATGCCGTGTTTTTCTAGCTTGCGAATATGAAATGTACTGGGTGGTATCCATTTTATGCTGACCATGCAGAATGTGAAAAAGGAACTTAAGTCCAGCTTGTTTTGCTCTCGTCGATAGTGTGTTAAGGCCTGAACAGGCTAAGAGACGCGAGGGTGAGTCAGTAGGACGGTATTTGCTGCGAATGAACCTTATGGCTTTTCTTTGTACGCCTTCAAGTTTAGCTATGTTAGTTGCTGTGTAAGGAATCTAAACTGTGTTAGCGTATCGTAAAATAGGTCTCACAAATGTTTTGTACGCCAGAAGCTTAATAATCTTTGGAGCGAGCTTTAGGCGTCTTTTTAGATAAAATAGCTTTCGCAGTGCAGTAGTTGTAATATTAGTTATGTGTGTTTCACATTGGAGGTTTGATGTAAATGTTATGCCTAAGTATTTATGTTGATCGACCTTCGAAAGGGGCATGTTATTAACGGTATAGGTGAAGTGAGATGGTTGTTCTTTTCTTGTTATCGTCATTGACACTGATTTATTTACATTAATAAACATTTGCCACTTGGAGCACCACTCGGCTAGCGTGTTAAGAGAACCAGAAAGAGGAAGATGGTCGTCGTGGCTGTTAATTTCTTTATATATCAAACAATCATCAGCAAAGAGTTTAATTTTTCACCCTATATTTTATTGGTTATATCGTTAATAAATATAATAAATAGCAGTGGCCCAGGAACTGAGCCTTGTGGTACTCCTTATAGGACAGGTACAATATCAGATGGCGTATGATCGAACAAAACAAGCTGAGAGCGCTTTGTTAAAAAATCTCTAATCCAAGCGGAAACTTCTCCCTTCCGAATAGCTTGTTGCAGTTTTGCGATGAGCTTAGCGTGACTTACGCAATTAAAGGCTTTAGAAAAATCAAGTAAAATCATATCAATTTGAGAACTATTATTAACACAAAAAGCAAGGTCATGAACTACCTCTGTTAATTGAGTGATGGTTGATAAGCCTGATCGAAAGCCATGCTGGTGGGGCGAGAGTATATTTTCGCCTTCTAGAAAGACTGTTATGTGTTTTAAAATGATATGCTCTGGTATTTTGCATGAAGTGCTGGTGAGGGATATAGGTCTGAAATTAGCAACATTATTTTTGTCTTCTGTCTTGTGGATCGGCACTATCTTAGCCTTTTTCTAATGATGTGGCAGATTAGCAGTTGATAGTGACTTGTGAAAAAACTGTCCTATATATCTAGTGCACCACTCAGCGTATCTTTTTAGGAATTCATTTGGAATTTCTTCGGGACCATTTGCTTTTTTAGGGTTAATGTTGAGGAGAAGAATGTGAACTCCGGCGTCTGTTACAGTTAAGGGATCAAGCACCGAGGCACGGGTTGGCGGGAGAGGGGGAAGTGAACCGTTGTCTTTCGTGAAGACTGACTGGAAGAAATTTTTGTATTGATTAGCCATTGTACTTTTCTCGTCTTTGGTTAGTTTGGTTGCCGTTGGCGGGGTACTGCGCGGATGTTTCCAGAATCTTTGTGGGCTGTTCCTCAAGAAGCTAGGTAAAGTGACAGTGTAGTAGTTTAGTTTCGAATCCTTTAGTTTTTGCTTGAACTGCGTTACCGCAGATTAACTTCAAAGTTCTGGATAATTTTGGGCTGATCTTGTTAACCCGTACGAAGCCGTTTTCGCGCCGTTTAGCATGATTGACTTCATGTGTGATCCATGGATTCTTAAGCTGCTGTTTTTTTCTTTATCATTGGAATGAAATTTTTTACACAGTGCAGTACGATGCTTTTAAAATGTAGCCATAAAGTATTTACGTCAGTAGATTCTTCAGAAGCTTTTCCAGGAAGGAATTGAATTCATGCGAAAGATAAGTTAGTATGCTGGCGTCATCTTCCCTGTGAAAGTTGAAAAACTTTTTACCGTAGACGGGCTAGTAATAGAATAATCGAGCTGGAGTGTGTACATAGGTATACTGTGGTCAGCTATCCCTTCAATATTTTCCATTTTTGTTTCACTTATAGGAAAATGGTCACTAGGAAATATGAGGTCAAGAATATTTTTTGCTGACCCTCGAATGCGAGTAGGACTAGTGACAAGTTGATGAAGGTTAAAATTTAGCATTATGTCTATTAGAGCTTCCGAAGCTTCAGATGTGCAGTGCATTGTGGGCCAGTCTATATCGGTAAGGTTAATGTCTCCCGCAAGAATAATCCTGGATTGATGGACATGACGCTGCATATATTGTTGAATTGATGAACGACATGCACTTTCAGAGGAAAGCCTTCGATAAACGCTACCAGTTATGACCGACATCCCATCGCACAATAGTTTGCTGAAAACTGCTTCAGCGTTGTCCACCTCGGGAAGAAGGACAAATTGAAGAGAATTTTTTATCGGTAAGGCCACGCCTCCACCTCGTGAAGGCCGGTCTTTCCGGATGATTGTGTAGTTTGGCGGGGTAATCTCGTGATTGAATATAGCGGGTGATAGCCATGTTTTCGTGATGGCCACAATATCGAGATCGTAGTCGACTAGTAGGCCTTCTAAGTCTTCCGTTTTGTTTAGGACACTGCGGGCATTTACATCTATAATCTCAATTTTTTTATAGAGCAGCTTGTGCGGTTTGACGGGTTATTCGGCAGCTTGTTTCTGGGTCATTTTTTTGTATCGGTAATTTCTCGTTCTTTTCTTCATCCCAAATATATGCGCGTTTGTTGATGTAAAGCTTGTCATAACGAAGGGATACTTTCTCCTTTTTTTCGCGATTTGGTTTTGCCCTATCCAAAAGTTTCTTCAGTATGTTTCGTATTCTTTTAGAGATGTCTTCACCAATTGAATAGTATGTTGTTTTGAGTTTGAATCCTCGACTTAAGATTGCAACTTTTTGTCTGTAGTCACAGTGTGTGTTGATCTTGTACTGGAATGTATCTCATTGTTGTTGATACTTGCTGGTGATGTTGAGCAAAATCCTGGGCCTGATACTGTCGAAAAAATGTTCAGTGAGCTCTTGAAAGGACAGAAAGCGCTCATTGAGGATATGAGGCAAGTTAAAGAAAACCAGAGTTTGCTTTCCCAGCAATTTGATAAAGTGAATGAGAAGATGCTAGAAATTGAGAGCAATTTATTGAATATGCGCAAAAAAGAAGAAAAACTAGAAGCATTGGTGCATGACCTGGGAGTAACTATCCGTTCACAGCAACAGAAAATAGTCGAGATGGAAGACCGAGGCCGACGAAATAATCTTCTCGTATTCGGAATATCGGAAACTGATAGTGAAACTAGCGTCGAACTTAAGAAGAAAGTATTGGACGATGTGTTCCACGAACGCCTTGGTGTCAGAGTTAACACGGTAGAACGGATACACAGGCTCGGAAAGAGGGGTGTGGACAAGGTGCGCCCAGTGATCGTTCGTTTCTTCGACTACAATGAAAAAATGAATTTATTTAGGAACTGCAAGAAACTAAAGGGCAGCAATACTTCTTTATCACACGATTATTCCCAGGCGACTTTACATAAGCGTAAGAAACTGTGGGCAAGTGCACAGCATGAGAAGGACAATGGCGCAAAGATTCGGCTCGAGCATGACAGGCTTTTTATTGATAAAGAGGAATTTGTCTGGGATGACGACAACCACTGCCGCGTGAGGGTAGAACGCACGCTTGCTACTGTTAATAAAAACGAATGACAGTTTGGGACAAAAGAAAGAAATTTTACATTGATAAATTTGAATGCAAGCAGTCTCCTGAATAAAACTACTGAGCTAGAACACATTATCATGCTTTACCAGCCAGATGTCATTGCAGTAACAGAAACATGGTTGCGTCCTGAAATAACTGATAGTGAGATAGTACCACCTACGTATCGAATGATACGTAAGGATCGTGACACGCGCGGTGGTGGTGTGGCGCTTATTTTTAAAGAAGGAATCGAATTTGTTCTTATGAAGGATTGCCCTAACACGGAGAGCATCTGGTGCCGGATAAAAGTTGGTGTTTCTTCTTGTGTTATTGCCGCAGTATATCGACCCCCCAGTGCCCCTATTACATTTCTTGAATCGTTACAAGAATACGTTTCAAATAATGTACCTAGAAACGCAAGTGTGATCATTGCCGGTGATTTCAATTTGCCTAGTATATCTTGGGAGTCACTTGATGCAGGCACAACTGATGCTAAACACTGTGAGGTCATGTTAGACATTGCTTTTAATAATGATCTCACGCAAATTGTCAAACGCACAACAAGGATTGGAGCAAGTACGGAATCAATACTGGACTTGGTTTTTGTAAACAGCAAAATAACTGAATATGATGTGTCCGTTAAGGAAGGGCTTTCTGACCATAACCTTGTTTTAGTTTCTTTCAAACGGCTTAGACCACCGGAAAAAACGAAAAGGCTAACTATTTCTGTTAACGATTTTTCGAATGCTGATGATGTTAGCATCATAGACTACTTGGAAATGACCTTGGATTCTTACCACGGGGAGGATGACGTCAACACTTTGTGGGAGAGGTTTAAAAATATAATCAGGTACTGCCTGCAAAAGTTTGTTCCGCAACGTCAAAAAACGATAAAGAAACGTAACCCTTGGATAAATCGTGAGATAATCCAGCTAAAGCGAAGGATAAAGCGGAGAAAACGCAACAGAGTAAGGAATCAAAATGAAATTTCGCACCTATCTTCGATACTTAAAGAGAAGTTGTTGACAGCAAAAGATAGGTATTTTTCCGAAAAGCTCACCCAATTTATGAAAACCTCCCCACAGCGTTTTTGGCGTCACCTTTCACCCTCGAGGGAAAAAATGGAGTTTCTTACAGTGGATGGTTGTGTTGTTACTGATAAATCAGAAATCGCTAACAGATGTAATGTCTATTTTCATTCTGTATTTAGCCCTTCTAACTCTATGCCCCAGAATTCAATAAGCGGATTATGCTCCAAACCGTCTGACACACCCGCTATTACATTGTCCCATGAAGGAATATTTTCCCTCCTCCTTAATTTAGATACAAAAAAGTCTTCCGGTCCTGATTCTATTCCTAATGAGTTCCTAAGAAGATACGCGGAATGGATCGCAAAATATTAAATTATCATATTCAATGCATCACTGAAGCAACATTCTTTGCCAAATGACTGGCTGCAGGCTAGGATAGTTCCAGTACACAAATCTGGAAGCAAGCACGTTCCCGACAATTACAGACCTATTTCTATCACCTGCTCCTGTTGCAAGATGCTTGAGCACGTCGTGGCAAACTGCTTATCCAAATATCTTGAGGACACGAACAAACTAAATCCCAATCAACATGGTTTCAGGCGGAAGCTCTCTACTGTTACCCAACTTGTTGAAACACTGCATGATTTTTCAAAAGCCTTAAACAACAGAGACCAAGTGGATGCAGTTTGCCTAGACATGTCTAAAGCATTCGACCGTGTACCCCATGATGAACTTCTTAACAGGCTCATTGACTTAGGCATAAACACAGATATTGTGTACTGGATTAAAGCTTACCTTACTAATAGAACCCAGTATGTGGAGGTAGACGGTGCGAAATCTGACGTCCTGGGTGTACCCTCAGGTGTCCCTCAGGGGTCTGTGCTGGGGCCCATATTATTTTTATGCTATGTTAACAACATCGCAGTCTCACTTCCTCCTCAAATAACAGTCCGGCTATTTGCGGATGACTGTTTAATATACTCAATCATATCAAAGCCAGAAGACCAGCTCACATTAAATTTGGCGTTGAACTCCATTAATCAATGGTGCGCAGCTTCTAGAATGAAAATTAATTATATGAAAACATCATATATTACACTGACAAACAAAACCAAAAATATTTTTTCATTTGGTTATGAAATAGATGGGCGGAATATAACATGTGTCAACTCCTTTAAGTATTTAGGTGTCACTATATCATCTAATCTAAGTTGGAATTTACATATTGACAACATATGTTCAAAAGCTGAAACTAAGTTGTGGTACTTTAGAAGAAAACTGAAACTTGCATCCACAAAAGCAAAACTAACTGCCTATCTCGCGCTGGTACGTCCGACACTGGAATATGCAAGCGTCATATGGGATCCGTATCAGTCAAATCAAACGTATAAGATTGAAAAAGTTCAAAGAAGGGCCGCCAGGTTCATTCTGTCAAAATATAGATATACTGATTCCGTGACTGACATGCTGCAAGAATTACAACTTCCTTCACTGTCGAAACGAAGGAAGATCGCCAGGCTAAAATTTCTTTATCTTTTGCGCAATAATCACTTCAACTTAAACACAAGCTGCTATTTGCAACAGCGTTCGTGTCGCCCTGTAAGAAGCTCCCACAGTTACCAGATTACACCCATGATGGCCCGTATTAACTGTTTTAAATACTCCTTTTTCCCCAGAACAATAACAGAGTGGAATTCCCTGCCTCAGACCTTTCTGCAAATAGACAATCTCCCCCAATTTGAAAATTGCTTGTACCGTCACTTACCTGAATAGACATCCTTGTAATTTTGTTTTTCTTTTCATACGTTTTGTTTCCCTACTGCTATTTTATGGTTGTAAGCTAAAATATTTACCCGCTAGCGTTTGTGCTTTAGGTCTGTATCTGCAGTGCAGGACAGCTGTGTTGCGATGACTGTCGTTTTCAATTTGACTATTTTGAATTGTGCACTGTTCATACTTGTGGCTGTGTGACATAACTTACATATGTATCTGTTTTCACCCTGTAACGGCCTACGGCTGACAGTATCAATAAATAAATAAAAATAAAATAAGTAACTTCATTATTACAGGTCGAGTTTTTTCTGCAGCGGGTTTCCCCAACCTATGTATTGTTGGGATTCAGGTAGCGTGACTGGGCCGGAGAAGAGACGAGGACGATCGGAGCAAGAAAACTTAGAAAACTTTATACAAGGACTATTTACAGTATGTACAAGTACGGGCAACTGAGAGGGCTTCTCAGTAAAGAGATATTCTTAGGAGTCGGGAGTCGCTGATGCCTCTCAAGAAGGAGGCTCTTACATACATACATACATACATACATACATACATACATACATACATACATACATACACACACACACACACACATATACATACATACATACATACATACATACATACATACATACATACATACATACATACATACATACATACATACATACATACATACATACATACATACATACATACATACATACATACATACATACATACATACATACATACATACATACATTTATACATACATACATTTATACATACATACATACATACATACATACATACATACATACATACATACATACATACATACATACATACATACATACATACATACATACATACATACATACATACATACATACATACATACATACATACATACATACATACATACATACATACATACATACATACATACATACATACATACATACATACATACATACATACATACATACATACATACATACATATGTATGTATGTAAGAGCCCCCTTCTTGAGAGGTATCAGAGACTCCCGACTCCTAAGAATCTCTCTGCTCTCTTGGCATCAAACCAGCAGCTCCTTAAATGCTCTTCATATTCCCCAGATCCCTAGCTGGGGAATACAGTTCGAAGAATGATGTCCAATCACACGATGGCACTGATGGTACCACCCACGGCAGGTCGGTCCTGATGCTTCCTCGCAGCTCGGTCGAGGGAAAGGGAACCGGACCCGGTCACGTTGTCGTCCACGCGGCTTCCAGGTGGCCGCGCACGTGCGTCCGGAGGGCAGCTGCATTACACAGGAATGCTGGCTGTCTCCCCGCAGGTGTCGAAAGATCCTGCACTGGTGACCGGAACAAATACGCTTATGGGTTGTCGAAAGATCCTGCACTGGTGACCGGAACGAATACGCTCATGGTCGTCGCTGGCATTCCTGTTGAACACTATCGTTGCTATGGGGACGCTATCGTCGCTGCTTCCGGCATTCCTGTTCGAACACGTGAGGACGCTATTGTTGTCCTTCCCTCTGGTAGTCCTGCAGTCACGTCTCTTCGCCGAATTCCACAGCAGGAAGGAAGCGCGATCACAACAGCACCCCCGCCGCCAGATATTGCGCCCGGAAGATGAACTGCTCGCATGTAGCTCGGCTAACTGGGTGTGGCAGGAACCAGATGCTCTTTGGGAGTCTTCTGATGACCTTCTGTGCCGAAGCTCGGCATCGCTTCCCCTCGTCAGATGGCCGTTTTAGAAAATTCTCTGCAATGCTAGCCAAAAGGGATCACAGACGCCAAACCACACCTGACAAAAGCACGTACCCTCAGAACCCACTCATACCGCCAGACCAAGACTCAGGGCCAAAACTGCACTTAGCAAAAAAAAATTTAAAACTTGAAGAGATCAAATGTTTTGCCTGAATGAACACATGGTGTCTCCCGACGAGTAGTATTGACAGGGCACCTGTCCAAGGCATGTGCTCCCGCTCGAGGCGCACTTGGATAGGGAAAAAAATTCGCTAAATGAAATTAGGTTGGTGCTTAGAGAGCACGCGGTACGGGAATAGGTGACTTGATTTGGCCGACGAGGCGTTCAATTTTGCCTGTCCCAAAAAACTAGAGTCAAGGTGCGTTACAATACTCGCTCTTACTTATCCTTGGCCGAAATAAGGAAACGTACTCCTAGGTATGTTACCTGATTATGAACAACATTACTGCGAAGAAAGTGGGAGATATGCGTTCTCCATTAGTAAGAGAATATGAAATAAACCTCCAAACTACAAATTTGGGGGACATCCCCTTTTGTAAAATCTTTACTAGCTAAAAGGCTCGGCTTAGCCCGTCGGCATTTGTGTGGAGCGTGCCTTTCTTGTAGCGAACCTCGAAGCTGTGGTGCTGGAGTGCAAGGCTCCACTTCAGTAGACGACCATTTTTGGGCGACATATTGTGCAGCCAAGTCAAAGGGCAATGGTCCGTTTCTACTGTGAAACGGGACCCGGAGACGTAGCATGCCAGTTTGTCAACAGCCCAAACGAGGCATGCGCATTCTTTTTCCGACGTGCTATACGCCTCTTCCCGCGTGCTGAGCTTGCGGCTCAAGTAAAGGACAGGCCGTGTGTGCCTGCCATCGCTTTCCTGGCAAAGAATAGCGCCTAACACGCGGTCGCTGGCATCACATTGTATGATAAAGGGCTTCGAGAAATCTGGCGCAGCCAGTATTGGGCGCTCGCTTAGGGCTGTTTTCAGATTCTGAAATGCCTTCTCTTTCTTTTGGTCCCAAGAAAGATTGGCAGGCTCACTTTTTCTCAGCGCGTCGGTCAAGGGGCTGGCTAAATCAGAGTAGCCCTTTACGTAATGCTGATAATAGCCTGCTAGGCCAAGAAAAGCCCTGAGTTTCGATTTTTGTGGTTGGGCGACGGTACTCCACCACGGCAGCCACTTTAAGTTCTGCAGGTCTGCGTTGGCCTCATCCAACCACGTGCCCAAGATAGTTCACTTCGGCGCACCCGAGGTGGCATTTTCCCGCCCTTACCGTTAAACCAGCATCAAGCAGTCGGTTCAACTCAATACGCAGGTGTTCTATGTGCACCTCCCAGTTTTGTGCGAAAACGGCCACGTCGTCAAGGTAGGGGAGAGCGAAATCTGCAAGTCCGCACAGCACTTGGTCCATTAACTTTGAAAAAAAGTACAGAGCATTTTTCAAGCCGAAGCTCAACATTACAGGGCGAAACGTGCCCGTGGGGGACACGAATGCTGCGTACCTGCTGGCGCGCTCAGTGAGTGGCACCTGCCAGTAACCACGAACTAAATTCCGTGTGGATATATATTCTGATTTAGCGACTTTTTCAAACCTCTCCTCGATGTTCGGAATGGGGTAGGTCTGGTCCACTGTGATTGAATTCAGTCTCCGGTAGTCCACGCAAGGTCTCGGATCCTTGCCTGGAACCTCTACAATAATGATTAATGACGTATAGTCACTTTCACCGGGCACTATGACGCCAAGTTCGCACATACGGCGGATCTCCATCTCCATGATTTCTTTTTGTCTTGGAGAGACACGGTACGGTTTGCTCCTGATTGGCTGTTCGCTGGAGAGCTGAATTTCGTGTTCGACGAGGGCTGTTTTTCCTGCTTTGTTTGAAAACACCGCCTCAAATTCGTGGACGACGTTTTTCATGTCTCCTCGTTGATTTTCCGACAAACGAGGCTCTTTGTCGATTTAATTTAGCAGCTCATTCGCTGCCTGCTCGTCCTCATGTATTACATAAGGTATGTCTGCGATCTCTTCCTCTGGCATGTTCAGCGCCATGTTAACCATGGCCTGACGCTGCACATAAGGCTTCATCAAATTACTGTGGATTATCCGATTGTGTTTGTTCTTAAATTTGACCTCGTAGTTGGTGTCCGAAAGCTTGGACACCACCTTAGCTGGCCCTTCTCATTGCACCTCAAGCTTGTTCCTTTTTGACGGACGCAATAACATCACCTGGTCACCAGGTTGAAAGGTTCGCTTGCGTGCCGATTTGTCGTAGTACACTTTAGACAGTGACTGCGCTGCTCTGACATTTGCTTCCACCAGGTCTCTGGTTTTCGCAAGTCTTTCCAGTATTTTCCGTACGTATTCCAATACACAGGGATCCTCTACGTAACCCTCCCATGACTCCCTTAGCATGCGCAATGGGGTCCTCAAGTCACGCCCGTAGACTAGTTCAGCGGGGCTAAATCCTGTGCTTTCGTGGGGGACGGATCTCACTGCAAAGAGTGCTGCTGGAATGCTGCCTTCCCAATCTCCCTTATGCTCAAAACACAGAGACCTAAGTATATGCTTTAGCACTGAGTGCATACGCTCGACTGGATTTGACTGAGGGTGGTGAATGGAATTGCGGATTACTTTAATCCCACACCATTCAAAGAACGTTGTTGTCAAGCAGCTTGTGAACACGCTCCCGTTATCGCTTTGTATCTCTGCAGGGAACCCCACGCGAGAGAAAATTGTCAAAAGGGCGTCTACAACACATGCGGAACTTAGCTCCTTCAAGGGAATGGCCTCGGGAAATTTGGTTGCCACACATAGTGAGGTCAGAATGTAGCGACAGCCAGAGTTGGACGCTGGCAGTGGGCCGACAGTATCTATTACAAGACGCCGAGAGGGCTCTGTAATTATGGGAACTAGTGTCATCGGTGCTTTCCATCTATCCGTCCACTTGCCGATACGCTGGCAGGTGTCGCAAGATCTAACAAGCTGTTCCACATCTTTCCAGCAGCGAGGCCAGTAATATTCGAGGGCTAATCTAGCTATTGTTTTCTTTATGCCCAGGTGGCCCGCCCATGAATTTCCGTGTGCGAGCTCTATAAGCTGCCCCCGGTACTTCTCAGGCACTAGGAGTTGCTCATATGCGCGTCCCTTTGAGTCGCAGTATTTCCGGTACTGAAGGCCTGATTTCTCATGAAAGCTGATGTTCTTGCTGGCGACTCCCTCGCTCACCTTGTCGCTTAGAGCTCTTAACGATGGGTCGTTTTTCTGCTCTGCAATAAGTGCTTTCCTGTCAACCTTAGTCAACTCCTCCCGGCAAGTCGAAGCCATTGAGGCAGCTCTAAAGAAGCTACGATGTTGTACGCCTCAACCTACTGTCATAATTACGGATTCAAAATCTGCCCTTCAAAGGTTAGAGTACGGGTTCCCCACTGATGCCTTGAGTCTTAGATCCCTACGTTTGGTGCAGAATCTACATAGCAAAAGCTTCTCTATACGTTTTCAACGGGTGCCCTCGCACATAGGTGTCTTAGGCAACGAGATAGCAGACAACCTCGCCCATACAGCTCTCTCCGGGATTCCAGTACATGGAGTCCCTCATGAAGTCGAGCAAATGTTCAGAGATGTGGTGTTGTGCCACTTCAGTTCTTTGTGGAGCTCTCCTCATCAGCCATGTGTGACCAAGGGTCTCAAAAGGTACCAAGCCACTTGGCTGCACCGCGTTCGCACGGATTCTGCTCGCACGCCGGCGTGGATGTATAAGACTGGCCTAGCGTTGTCACCATTGTGTTCAACGTGTGGTGTGTGTGGTGACATAGAACATTACCTCTTGTGCTGTACTTTGTACAACGCGGAACGGGCTGTGTTATTCGGATCCCTCAAGAAGGCAGGAGTTCCTCACAGTTCTCTTCAGGACATTGTTTTCCCGCCCGGGAGCCAGTCGAGTAGAAGGGATGCTTCTCGCCTTCTTCTACTTTACCTGCAGGACACGGATTTGGCCTCCACATGGTGACCTCAGGAGTGTCTATTTGTGTTTTTGCGGACAGTGTTTCTGTGATTTCTATTTAAGTGTCGCTACGGTGGAGCAATTGCCGGCAGCAACTGCAAGGCTAATCCCACCGGTAGTTTACAACCACTCAACTCAACTCAGTCGAAGCAGGTGTTAATGTCGAACCCTTCGCGTTTGTTCCTGTTGCCCCATTCTCTACGGAATCGGTAGTTCCTTGGATTTCATGAGCTATCGCTGGTTCGGGAACACCTTCATGGTCATGCTCATCCGGTTTAGACGGATCAATTTTTTTGCAAGGATCCCCCGGCTGGTCGGGAGAGTGGTTCGGTGCCTGCTCATTTATCAGAGCGCAGTCGAGTTTCTTTGCGAGCTTTCGCGCTCGAGAACGTGTTAGCGCCATGCAAGCCAAGCCCGAGGTGAAAGAGAGACCTTTCTCTTTCAGCAGCTGCTCGGATTTCTTCGAAAACAGGTAGGGCAAGTGTGGCGGCAAGTTTGCGCTAACTGCCGCTTCTGTGTCTAGCCTGCCAAAAGTTTAAAGGAATCATATTCTTAGCGGTAAGAAACAGACACAACACCAAGCTACACACACACAGGACACCCGCTAGCGGGCTTCTAGCGGGTGTCCTGTGTGTGCGTAGCTTGGTGTTCTGTCTGTTTCTTACCGCTAAGAATATGATTCCTTTAAGCCGTTACCAACTAGCCCAACTTAATGTTTTAACGAAGTTCCTGCCAAAAGTCCCCTCAAGGGTCACCTTCGCTATAGGCAAGCATGCACTCTGTTCTTCGGCAACCTACTTATTCCAGGCGCATTCGCCGGTGTAGTCCGTGGAGGAAACACAGGACGGGTGAGCAACATCCATTGTAGCCGCTGAATCCCACCGCTGCCACCAGTTGTTGGAATTCAGGTAGCAGCATCCCACCGCTGCCACCAGTTGTTGGGATTCAGGTAGCCTGACTGGGCCGGAGAAGAGACGAGGACGATCGGAGGAAGAAAACTTCGAAAACTTTATACAAGGACTATTTACAGTATGTACAAGTACGGGCAATTGAGAGGGCTTCTCAGTAAAGAGAGGTTCTTAGGAGTCGGGAGTCTCTTATACCTCTCAAGAAGGGGACTCTCTTGGCATCAAACCAGCAGCTCCTTAAATGCTCTTCGTATTCCCCAGATCCCTAGCTGGGGAATACAGTTCGAAGAATGATGTCCAATCACACGATGGCACTGATGGTACCACCCACGGCAGGGCGGTTCTGATACTTCTTCGCAGCTCGGTCGAGGGAAAGGGAACAGGACCCGGTCACGTTGTCGTCCCCGCGGCTTCCAGGTGGCCGCGCACGTGCGTCCGGAGGGCAGCTGCATTACACAGGAATGCTGGCTGTCTCCCCGCAGGTTTCGAAAGATCCTGCACTGGTGACCGGAACAAATACGCTTATGGGTTGTCGAAAGATCCTGCACTGGTGACCGGAACGAATACGCTCATGGTCGTCGCTGGCATTCCTGTTGAACACTATCGTTGCTATGTGGACGCTATCGTCGCTGCTTCCGGCATTCCTGTTCGAACACGTGAGGACGCTATTGTTGTCGTTCCCGCTGGCAGTCCTGCAGGCACATCTCTTCGCCGAATTCCACAGCAGGAAGGAAGCGCGATCACAACAGTATACGCTCGATGGCAACCTTTTCTCGCTCTAGAGTGTCTTCAATAATAACTTTGTTAACAGTTTTCTCTGACGACTCGCTAGTTTCATCATCTTTTTTCGGTAGGCCATAGATAAATAGGTTTGGTTAATGAGGACTTAACGTCCCAAAGCGACTCTGGCTATGAGGGTCGCCGTAGTGAAGGGCTCCGGAAATTTCGACCACCTGGGGTTCTTTAACTTGCACTGACATCGCACAGTACACGGCCCTCTAGAATTTCGCCTCCATCGAAATTCGACCGCCGCGGCCGGGATCGAACCCGCGTCTTTCGTGCCAGCAGCCGAGCGCCATAACCACTCAGCCACCGCGGCGGCCATCCATATATAATTAGGTTGGATCGCCTACTGCGGTTTTCTAGGTCGTCAAACTTTTGTTGAAGTGTGCCTATGACTTGGTTCATGCAAGCTATTTCTTGTTGACAGGATTAAACTTTGCTTTCTAGGTCTGTGAGGAGGTCAAGCTTGTTCTCTATGTCTACCAAGCGTTTTTCTTTAATATCTTTGATATCGACTACAATATCCTTCAGCTGTTTTGAAATTTGGGATAGATCAGGACCCGGGTTAATTTCAATATCACCACCTAATAGCAGCAATTTTCTTAATGCCAAGGCGACATCAAGAACCAGGACACAAAACGGTGGGCACGGCAGCACTACCAGAAAAGGGCCACTTGAGCGTATGCAATATCCGAAATGTTTTCTCACCTGCACGATGACAAAAAACGGGTTGTCAGCGTGCCGCATGCTAGCAGCGCCACCGTGCCCAGTGGCCAAGTTCACACAGGACAAGCTCTTTATAGCGGTGGAGAGCAGTGGCGCTGAAGGCAGATCACGTGCCAAGAGCTCCGAGCATGCTTCCGTCCGGTGTTGACGAAGCAGTTCCCACTATGAATACGGCGGCGAATCCAGCACGTGGCATTGAGTAGCGATGGGTGCATAGGGCGTCGTGTTTGTTCATGAGGATTCGAATATTTGTGAAAAAGAATCTGAGATCACGCACTCATTCTGCGCCAACGGCAACTGATCCCTTATCACCTAGAACGGACGAGTTTGATGAACCTCCTGCTTCATTGGCATGTGCAGATTTTGTCACGAGGGGGTCAATTTCGCGCACACGATCAGTTTGTGGACAATTAACGTATAATTTAATATTTACATGTAGTTTATTGTAGCGCAAATGATAGAATGCTCCAGTACTTTTACCGAATTCTAACAACTTTTTCCGCGATTGTCTGGTCGCCTTATAGAAATCTTCTTGTACACTAACGCGGTTTTTTTAACTTATCCTTTTGCGATAAGATGCGGTCTTTGGTCTTGGGGAAAAGAAATATAATAATTATCGGCCGTTTTTAGGTAGAACGAAAGGCCCTATGCGCGCGAGAGATGGCCTCATCATTTAGTTGCAGCGAGAGGGAATCTTTTAAAAGAGTTCGTACGTTTTGCTGGGGTGGGCTCAATTCTCATTTGCTACATCTTAAATTCCATAGAAAATAAATTGTCTCGGCGCGACCTATCCTCATATTCGTTGAGACGAGTTTGGATCGTAGTAGTCTCGCCTTTAACAGCATCGCTGACTACGCGATTAAGTCCTGCAGCATCATGGATCCCTTCAAGAGTGTCTGCTCTGGTCTCAACCGCAGCCAGTCTCACGGCAACATCAGAAAAACGTTCTTCGAGGATATTTTGCCTAGCTTTCACCTCATTAAGAATCGACATTACTTCTGCATGACGCGATTCCATTGTACCTCCCAGCGCTTTTATTGCCGCCAATATTTCGATGTTGGCGCCGTCAACGTCCTGTTCCCCAGGGCCGGGGTTGACTTCGTCTACCGACATGAAAAGCAACATCATAACATCCACGCAATCAGCAGCCAATAACGACCGAACATGTGGGCATTGCATGAGCAGTAAGCACCTGTTGTTTGTGCGTTTTGAATAAAGGGAATAGGATCGACTAACCTGGGCAAAGTATAAGACCGGATGAAGCAGCGTCCGCATCCTTGCCGCCCTCCCATGCGCACTGAAGCGCGCACTTGAGAACAGGCAATTTATAGGCGATGACGATGCTGGCGCTGACAATGCTGTTGACTTGTAGTGACAGAGCACCGGCGGTGTTCCAACGGTGCAAGGTAGCGAAGCCAGAACAGCCAACCCGCAAGCTGCTGAAGGAAGGTCATGGTCTGCGTCCATATATACAGGCGTCGAAAGTTCCAAGGGTACTTGAGAGAAGACAGCGCGCCAGGGATAGGCGAGGACCAGCAACTGGGTAACGAAAAAGAACGGATGAAGCAGCGTCTGCATCGTTGCCGCCCTCCCATGCCCACTTCTTCTTCCTCTTCTTCCTCGTCCTCTTCTTCTTCTTCTTCTTCTCATCCTTCTTCTTCATCTCCTCCTTCTTGTTCTTCTTGTGTCTGTTTTTTATTTCGTTACTATCAGGGTCGTTGAGGCGTTACAGTTAGGACTGGTAAGTTATTAATCAAAATCAAATACAAAAGGAGAGATATAACATAAATGATGAAGAAGTGCAGATTTGAATGCTTCTGGTTCTGGGATGCAGACGATGCAGGCGGGGAGGTGGTTCCAGTCTGAGCTCGTCTTGGACAGGAAAGAATGTAAGTACCGGTTATTTCTGCAGCTTGGAACTCTCGCTTTGAATCGGTGATCAATACGGGATGATTAATATATTTTGTCGCAAGTTAAATGCCTAGAAAGATGACGCCGCAGTGAAAGGTCTCGAAGGTCTAGAGTTCGACTCATGAGTGTGACGCTAGACGAACGAGAGTAGTTAGGCAAATAAAACGGGCTGAACGATTCTGAACAGATTCTAAGGCATTAATCAGTGATTTGATGTTAGGGTCCCATGCGGAACGTGCATATTCTATTTTAGATCGGACGACCGTTTTATACAGAAGTAGTTTTAAACTAACCGGAGCAAGTGAGAAGTTACGGCGAAGGAAACCAAGCATGCGATTTGCATTGTTACTTATGTGCTCGATATGCGTTTTCCATGAAAGGACATTGGTAATGTGTACACCAAGATACTTATATGCAGAAACAAAAGCTAGGGAGGAGACATTTATAATTTATGAAGGCGGGTTAGTGTTAGAAGGTATTCGTTTTACTTTCATTGCTTTACATTTAGATGTATTAAGCTTCATTAGCCAAGTGTCGCACCAAGCAGAAATGTTATTAATGTCAGATTGAAAAACTAAGGTTTCATATGGGTTGGAAATTTATCTGTAAATTACGCAGTCGTCAGCGAACAGCCGGATAGATGATGTTATGAGATCAGGAAGATCAATAATATTGATTAGGAAAAGGAGAGGCCCTAGAAAATATCCTTGAGGAACGCCCTTTGTTAATGAAGAAAGATCACAATTATGGTCATAAACTGTTACATACTGAGTTGGACCAGCTAAAGAACAGTCAATCCATTTTAATACACTACAATCTATGTTTAGTTTGCCATGTTTGAAAAGTAGAAGAGGATGAGAGATGGTATCGAAGGTTTTATTAAAGTCAATGAATATGCGATCAACAATTGAGGAACGATCCAATGCCTAAAACAGCTCATTAGTAAAAGCGATTAACTGTGTTTCACGTCAATGATTTCTTCGGAAACCGTGTTGATGGGCTGTAGAAAAAGAATTGTACTCAAGGTGACCCATGAGGGCAGAATAGAATACATGTTTAAGTAATGCATTGAATAGAAGTTTATGATATTGGTCTGTAGTTTATAGGGCTGTGAACATCACCAGTCTTGTGCACTGGGACCACCTTGCCCATCTTCCAGTCGTCAGGGAGCATGCCGGCCTCCAATGATGGAGTAAAAATTTCGGACAACATAAGTGAAGAGTAAGTAATAGTGTTTTTCACCATCCTCGAAAGCCCGTGTCCCTCATTTGGCGGACAGTGCGCGGGCTTCGAACGCGTGCACAGCAAAGTCAGCCTTTCTATGCGTTGGCTCTACAACAAAACCGTCATGAGATTGAAGTTGCAACTGACTTCTGCAGCACGATCGCGGGTGCAGTGACTACCTTGGGTTCCCAGCGTGTTCCTCCTGCATCATGGGATTCATCGATGGATGTTGCCTTTACTCGTGAGGAACTTGGTGCTGCCCTTGCAGATTGTAAGCATTCTTCTGCACCAGGTGCAGATGGCATTATATATTCTGCGCTTTGCCTCCTTGGTCACGACGCGCGTGGAGAGCTACTGAGCCTTTACAACCACTCGTGGCAAGACAGAGTTGTCCCTCCCCAGTGGAAATCCAGTCGCATGATACCATTACTAAAACCAGGGAAATCCCCGCTCTACCTGTCATCATACAGGCCAATAGCTTTGGCCAGCTGTGTGAGAAAAGTCATGGAAAGAATGCTTCTGGCGTGTCTTGAGTGGTAACTTGAGCGCAATAACGTATATCCTAATGCCATGGCGGGTTTCCGACGGGGTCGCTCCTCTATAGACAACGTCATTGATCTCGGGTCCACAGTACAGCAACAGAAACGCCAGAAGCGCATGTGCGCGGTACTTTTTCGTGATATCAAAGGTGAATACGATAACGTGACAAATGAGGCCGTCCTTGATGCGCTAGAGGCTGTTGGAATCGGTGGACGGATGTATAATTGAATCCAAAGCTCTCTCACCAAAAGGACATTTTTTATTATGTGTCAAGGTGGCTCCACACATGTGCATTACACCTACCGGGGCGTGCCCCAGGACGGAGTGCTCAATCCTACTTTGTTTAATCTAACACTTATAAGACTCCAGGAGTACCTACGTGATACCGTCCAAATCTCTATGTATGCGATGACATCTTCATCTGGGCCTCCTCTGTGACGCGTCTCCAGGTGCGAGCAAGACTTCAGAAGCCAGCAACCATAACTTCCTCCTATCTGCGAGAGCAAGGTCTGAGCGTGTCAGCCGAGAAGTGCTCTATAGTGGCACTCACGCGCAAAAGTAGGACTCGTTATCCGCTAACTATTGACGGCCATGTTATTGCCTATCGTGCATCTCATCGTTTTTTTAGGAATTGTTATAGATCGGAATTTATCATGGAGCCCGCATTGCAGCATTGTAAAGAAAAAACTAATCTCTATCTCACACATGCTCATATTTCTTGGCGGAAAATATTGGGGATTGTCGATTCGATCAGTGCTGCACCTTTACAGAGCAGTCTTTTAGAGATTTTTGCGGAATAGTGCACCAGTGCTTTCAAGCACATGCAAAACGAATTTGCGTGCCCTGCAAGCTATACAAGGTCAGGCACTTCGCACATGCCTGGGTCTCCCTCGCAGCGCATCAACAGTATCTACCATTGTAATCGCCCAAGACTACCCACTCTCGACGTATATAACCATTGACACCCTACTGATCCATATACGGCATCTAACAAGGATTCCCCAGCACCACCTTGTGTCAGTGGCGAAAGACCACACGCAACGTTTTCAAAGGTTATAACAGCCCACCAGTCGCCCATCCCATCACAGTTCACCCCGGCAGCCCGGCCTTCCTCTGCGCTGTTGTGTCTGCGGGAGCCATGCGTGCGCCTTACAATTCCGGGCATAACAAAAAAATAGAACTTATCGATACCGGCCATTAAATAGTTGACACTCTGCATACTCCACGACGCATATAGTGACCGCTCTCATGTGTATACAGATGGTTCGGTCTCAGGTACAAGTTCAACTTATGCCGTGGTGATTCTTGCGGGACAGACCAGTATTATCCAGCAAACTTCGCATCGGACAACCTCCACCGGGTCAGAATTGAACGCTCTTCGTGCGGCTGTGCAGTAAATCGGTGCAAAAACGCCCCACAAATGAGCTGTGTTCTGTGACTTAAAAGCAGCCTTACAGTGCCTTAATTCTGCTTTACGCCATGGCAATCACGATCAACTAGTAGCTAAATTAAGACAACTCCAGCACCATGCACAGGAAGAAGGTCATTACATCGTCTTTCAGTGGATGCCGGGACACTCTGGCATTGTTGGAAACGGCGATGCTGACGCTGCAGCTCGAGCGGCTCACGGCAGTGCCAACATTGTCCAGATACCGTTGACAATAGCCGACACAGCAAGACATCTGCGAATGCTTGGCCGAAGAGAGCTTTTAGCGTCATGGTCCTCTACTAGCAACTCCACATACCGTCTGCACCGCCTAGACCCCTTATTTCAACTCAGTCCTCCGTCCGGCCTCTCCCGCTGCGATGCCACGTTGTTGTGTCGCCTGTGGCTGGGAGTGACGTTCAAAAATGCCTACTCCCACTTAATCGCAATGGCAGACTCTTCTGTATGTGAGATGTGTGGGTGCGACGAAACTATAGAACACCTTTGTAACTGCCCTCGGTTTCAGCGTGAGCGTGCACTCCTGGCTGCAACACTCCGCCATTTAGATCCTTCGCCCCTTACTGAAGCCAAGATTCTGGATCCTTGTAGTAAACCATCATTGCAAAGGACAGCTTTGAAGGCACTTTTCAAGTTCTTGAAGGACTCAGGACTGCGTGCGACATTGTGAACTATAAGTGTGTGCCCTTTGTACCCTACAAGTAGCGGCCAACGGACATGTGGAAAAGTGATCATATCCCTTTGTTCTCTATCCTTTCTATCTCTCCCTCCGTTTCCTTTCCTACGTGTAGGGTAGCATACCGGGCGCTGCCTAGTTAACCTCTCTGCCTTTCTGTATTTTTTTCTCCCTCTCTCACTCTCTCTTGTTACTGATACCATCAGCACCTGCAGAAGATGACATTTTAGCATTATCAATAAGTTTGCAAACTCCCTCCCAGTCAATGGCGATGGCATCCATCATTTGGGAGTCAAATGTAGGCATGTCGAGAAGAGTAACCGGTGTAGTTGTTACGAAACATAGAGAAAATGTACGATTTAATAATGTTCAATATTCGTTTAGTGGGACCAGGCCACCTTGGTTATCTTTCAGTATCATATCTTTTTTTGGTTTTACGTTAAGGATAGTCCAGATCTTAAGTGGGTTAGTAATCGCACTCTAGCCAAAGTATGTTGAATGAAGTTGCGTTTCGCGCTCAAAGGGGCATTTTTGTATTGCGATGCCACAGTGCGATAAGCATTCCATCTCTCAGTAGAGTTAGATGCCTTGCAGCGACGAAAGATGTTTTTTTTGCTTAGCAGTCGCCTCAAAGAAACACTGAGTCATGGCGAACGTTTAGTGTACTTTATTCTACGAAGTGGGATGTACTTATCGGTGAGGGCTTCCAATTTGTCTTTGAAAAAAGACCAGTTATAGTTTAGTGAACGCTCCTAAAATCTGGGCAAATAATTTCAGCAAAATTTTCTAGTTCCGTGTTAATTGAAGAATAATTTCTATATTTGTAATCCTGAATTACCTTATAATGTTTGACCGGGCGCGGTGCACGTGACGACAGAGTGAAATTGATAATTGAATGGTTGCTTAGTCCAGGCGGGAGTGTAAGAGATGAAACGGAATCAGGGCAGGTTGGTAGAACAAGGTCCAGAATGTTGGCAGTGGATGCTGTAATGCGAGTTGGCTCATTCACAAGTTGACAGAAATTAAACGTTTAACATATGTCAAGGAAGGCTAGCGATTCTGAAGAAAAAGAAACAGCAGGGTGGTCTTCCGTCCATAAAATATCAGGGAAATTAAAATCGCCCAAGAGAAAAATCGGTGCTTTTGGAAACGTGAGTACAATTTTGTTAACACAGTGATGGAGGCTACCACAAAAACTGCTCGCTGATTGGGGCGGTCAGTAACACGCACCATATACGGTTTCCTTATGATTTATCTTAATACATGTGCAATGAAATTTTAGCTCCGACGCTATGAGAACGTCATAAGAAAACAAGTCATCTGCAACAGCGATCAAACTCCTGCCACCCGAACGGTCAGAGCGATCGTGTCTATAAACAGTGTATTATCGTTCACAATCAAACAATTCAGAATTATCAATTTTGCGAGACAACCATGTTTCAGTGATAATCACTTCGGCACCGCACGTGTCTATATGGGCAGATAGGGCGTTGCGTTTACTCATGAGGCCTCAAATGTTTGTGAAAAAGAATCTGAGAGCACGCGTACATTCTGCGTCAACGGCAGCTGATCCCTAATCACCCTAGAACGGACGAGTTTGATGAGCCTCCAGCTTCATTGGCATGAGTAGATGTTGTCACGACGGGCTCAATTTCGCACACACGATCAGTTTGTCGACAATAAACGTAGCATTTCTTATTTACATGTAGTTTATTTTAGCGCAAGTGATAGAAGCTCCAGTACATTTACCGAATTCTAACAGCTGTTTCTGTGATTTTCTGGTCGCCTTACAGAAATCTTGTTGCACACAAACGCGGTTTTTATTTAACTTATCCTTTTGCGATAAGATGCGGTCTTTGGTGTTGGGGGAAAGAAATTTAACAATTATCGGCTGTGTTTTAGCTAGAATGAAAGGCCCCAAACTATGCGCGCGAGATGGCCTCTTCATTTAGTTGCGGCGAGAGGGAATCTATTAAAAGGTATCGTACTTTTTGCTCGGTTTAATTGGTCCAAAGTCTCATTTGGTTCATCTTCAATTCCATAGAAAATTAAATTGTCTTGGCGTGACCTATCCTCATACTCGTTGAGCCGAGTTTGGATCGTAGTACTCTCGCCTTTAAGAGCATCGCTGACTACGCGACTAAGTTCTGCAGCATCATGGATCCCTTCAAGAGTGTCTACTCTGGTCTCAACCGCAGCCAGTCTCACGGTAACAACAGACACACGTTCTTCGAGGATATTTTGCCTAGCTTTCACCTCATTAAGGGTCGACATTACTTCTGCATGACGCGATTCCATTGTACTTGCCAGCGCTTTTATTGCCGCCAATATTTCGATGTTGGCGCCGTCAACGCCCTGTTCCCCAGAGCCGGGGTTGACCTCGACGTCTACCGACATGAAAAGCAATATCACAACATCCACAGAATCAGCAGCCAATAACGACCGAACATGTGGGCATGGGATGAGCAGTAAGCACCGTTTTCTTGTGCGTTTAGAATGAAGGGAATAGGATTGACTAACCTGGGTAACAAAAAAGAACGGATGAAGCAGCGTCTGCATCCTTACCGCCATCCCATGCGCATTGACGCGCGCACTTGAGAACAGGCATTATATAGGTGATGACGATGCTGGCGCTAGCAATGCTCTTGTCTTGCAGTGACAGAGCACTGGTTGTGTACCAACGGTGGCAGGGTGCGAAACCCGAACAGGCAACCGGCGAGCTGCTGGAGGAAGGTCGTGGTTTTCGTCGGCATATACAGGCGTCAAAAGTTCCAAGGGCACTTGTGGGAAGACAGCCCACCAGAGGACCAGCAACTGGGTAACGAAATGGAACGGATGAAGCAGCGTCTGCATCCTTGCCGCCCTCCCATGCCCACTTCTTCTTCTTCTTCTCTTCTCCTTCTCCTTTTTCTTCCTTCTTCTTCTTCTTCTTCTTTCCTTCTTCTTCTTCTTCTTCTTCTTTTTCTTCTTTTTCTTCTTCTTCTGCCTCTTCTTCTTCTTTTTCTTCTTCGTGTTGCCGCCCCTGCTGTTGCTCCTTCTGCTTGCTTTTTCTGCTGCTGCTCTCTGTTGCTGGTCTTGCTTACTGTCTCTGTCGCTGCTTGCTGTTGATGCTTCTGTTTGCTGTTGCTGCCGCCTGTCGATCCTGCTTGCTGTTGGTGCTGCTGGTTGTTGTTATTGCTGCTGCTCGTTGATGCTGCAGCTGCTTACTGTTGCTGCTTCTGCTGACTTATCTGCTGTGGATTACTGTTGCTGCGTGTGCTTGCTTTTGCTTCTGCTGCGGCTTGCGTTTGCTGCTGCTGCTCGCTGCTGCTATTGCTTCCTATTTGTGCTGCTTCTTGCTGCTGGAGCCCGCTCTTGCTGCTCCTGCTTCCTGTTGCTGCGGCTTGCTGTTGGTGCTACTGCATTGTGCTGCTGCTTTTTGCTGCTTGTTCCTGCTTCTTGCTTGGATCTGCTGCTCAGTCCTCCTGCGTTCTGCTTTGCACTTGCTTGCTTTTGTTGCTTGCTGCTTCTAATCGCTGCTGCTGCCGATTTCTGCTGCTGCGTCTGCTTGCTGCTGCTACTCCTACCACTGCTACTACTACACCTCTTCTACTAAGAGTACTACCACGCCCGGAATCTTATGAAACGCGCGTATAACCGCAGGCGATGTTAGAAAAACGATATGGATGTTTCAGAGAAGTCAGACCCCGCAGTACGCTCTGCGGCGACTTTCCGCCTTTATGCCTCATGCAACTGATCCATTAAATTGAGTTCGGCGCATGCGGAGTTTCCTCCATCATAGGGAAATAGTTTGGCGCGGGGGATAACCAACCACCCAGAGTGAGATCATTAGTGCTAATATACAACAAATATTAACCGAGCAACTGTGGGGTGAGCTAGTGTAGAACAGAGGCCAGGAACGATGAGTTGCTTTAGGAAGGCAGCTCCTCGCGCAACGAAGCGCGCAAATTAAGACGGGAAAACGAAGCAGTTTACAACGTTTGCTAGGCGCTCCCGGGTATAGGTAGCCGCTAATGAGGCGACCGCCTTGCACTCCCTAATGAGGTCTGTGATGTTGCGGTTCATTAGCCGCATTATTTCAACGCAAAGGTAGCGCTCTTTTTGCATAGAGCTGGAATGGATGCGAGAACTTTACCGACTGTGCAAACTATTTCCTGGTGCGGTGCACTTAATCTAAGCTTACGACAGCGCCGGAAACGTGGAACCACGACTGCAATGTTTAACACTAGGAAATGCTTGAAAACGCATTACAGGAGCGCCTCCACTGCGTAATGTACGTTGCGGAGGTTCCCTAAACGGACGGAACTGAGAGAGCACGCGAATGCTTTACTCCATTTCAGTGAATGCAGAAAGCAGGTGAGCATCGCGCAAGTGATGCTCAGCGCAAGTTGTGGGCACTCATAGTCACAAACACACAAGCCGGTGGAGCATGCGGTTCGGTCATTTATGCTGATGACATCTGAGCGCGGTTATTTAGACGGCAAAGATCACGGCGCGAAAAGAATGAAATAAAAAGTAACTCTGAAGATTGCAACGCGGAATTTTGCCACCTTACTTAGGCTGAGTCATTTTGGGACATTCTCTTCGCTATTTTTTTTATCCGGGAGCACCAAAGTCGGCGTGCCTGTATCGCGAAAGTTAGTACGCTAATAGGAATACAGAACTTTTTAAGATGAATCAGAACAGACTGAAGCAGGTCTGCATCGATATGTTACCCAATTCCAATGATGAACATGACACTTGTTCAAGGAAAACGGAGCTTTTAAAATCCATGAAAGAGCAGAAAATTAAACATAGGTACCGCCATCACCAGCGGATTTGGCATGTACTCTGGGGCGCACAATTATATTCGAGAATCGCAGAGGCTAGGCCACACAGCCATTCACTTTAAAACGGTAATCATTGAGCCTTTTTGGGGTAAACGTCAGTGGCTTGAATCTGGTGACGGGAAAATTTGCAAAGCAATTTCCGCAACAATGAACGCGCTATTTCTGCCAGAGAAATATAACAAAGTTTGGAATAGCGAATGAAACTAAAATTGCATGCAGTTTTCCTAGGTGTAGGTTTTCATCAACATGGAGGTTTGCGCTGGAAGGTGCTACGTTTCACAGAAAGCCTTAGGACGAGGGGAGAAGTGCGAGAAAAGCGCTAATCGAAAATTGAAGGTTTCATTTCCGAAATATATATCATGAAACCAACGCGCATGTGAACGCACACACTTATACACGAACGTGGGAAGACGCATACAGCTGCAAAAAAAACGAAATCCAGAGAGCGTGAAGGATCGTTGCTGCCGTAGAAATAAAGCCATAGAAAACCCTTTCTGCAAGCAAAAAGAAAAAAAATCACCAAGGATTATCCGAGGTAAGTGCCCTTTGAACAGGGCGTTAACAATATTTTAAACTCAATAAATAACACAAAGTTCGTGTCATATGGCAACGCTACGAATATGTTCTTCTGAGGTGCGAACTGAACACGTGTGTTTCGCAAAGCTAAAAAATGGTTAACAGGGCTCTATTCGCGGCTTCATTTTGACTTCAAATTAAATCAGTAAAACTAAATACTTCCGCTCAAGAGGAACCCATCCGCCTACTAACTAACGTTTAAAATTCCAGAACATTACTGTGGCAGAACCCTCATCAGTCAGATTTTAGGGAGTAAAATTTCATTAAACGTTACAGGGACGCCGAAGTGTTCCAAAGCGACCTCTGACGAGCTCTAAGAATTTGAAATAAAACAGGAAATGTACCATCTAAGGTGAAAATGCAAATCTACTGTGCGCTTTTAATTCTCGTTTTAGTTAGTTTTTTAGTGTGGTCTATAATGACTGCGACTAAGATTGCCTTTTTGCGTTACAAAAGCGAGCATTGCGAGCAATAGGAATAGTACCACACTGCACCATGCTGAACGAAGAACGTAGCATTTCGAGAGGACAAAAAGAGGCGAGGACAGGAGGGGTGCTAGACTTGAAATTTAAGGAAACCGAACAACGTAAAACGTCCCGTCAATAAGCACTCGGGGAAGGAGGAAGCTCATAATAGAGCCCGAGGTTTCATCAACCGGGCAGTGAGTTCGCTTATTAATCCGAGGTTTACGAAAGACGGCATGACCTCTTTCCATGTCATTAACCACCATCATACCTTGGGCAGGCGAGTTTACTCCTCTCCAGCTGAAACGCTGTTCAAACCACAAACGAACCCCGCCCAGCGGCCCTGAGGGTAAGTGAATAAACTGTCACCCAAATACTATGCAAAAGCACCGAAGTTTGGGCCAGTTGTTATTGATTCATCTTAAAAAAGCGTAGCAGCACGAAAAAACGGGGACGAAATAGACAAACATACGACAGGCCGAATGCTGCATTCGTCCTGTCGTATGTGTGTCTATTTCTGTCCCCGCTTTCTGGTGCTGCTACGGTTTTTCAAGACCCTCTTATACCCCTAGCAATGCGAACCCCGATGTTTTCGCTGTGGCGAACGCGCCCCTTGCGACCACATCTAGAGACATGGACTAGTGGACACTAACACGGTCACCTCCGATCACCAAGCTCTCTTTGACCACATAAAATGTTTTCCAATCAATAATTTAATCGGCGGTGGCGGCTGAGTGACGTAGTAGCTGTCACGTGGTCTCTCCTCGGTTCAAGGTCAAACTCGCGCACACGGCAAGGAAGCAACGGGGGAGGGGGGGGGGGGAGTAGTAAAGCTATTGCTGTAAGAGCGCTGTGTGTGGAAAGCCTCCCAGGATCAGTGAAGTGATCAATTTAAGGACATACACATCATCATTATCATAATTAAAAACCTTGCGTAGAATAACTCAGGACGAGAGGGAGAAACGCACACACACACCCGAGCGCAAACTTGCAACTGTATTTTCAGAAAAGATACACCGCCTTAAGAAGCAGAGAGGGCGCAAGCGCACAAATTTCAGAACATCACGTGTGGGAAGAAAAGAGCACGCTCATAGATACAGTAAAAATTGCATCAAGAGTAGGCACATGCAGAATCTTATCAGAACTAGTCGGATTTGAACAACAAAAGCAGGCTATCCAATGCAGGCTATCCAATGAGCAGGCTATCCACCCTTTATTACCTGAATTACGAGGCCTTCGGCAACAGAAGCAATCAGTCCATTCGAGTATCCGGACTTACTCATTCTGGTCACCTGCTTTTCAAGGCTGTCGAGAACCTTGTGGGGGCAAGACTTCTTCAGGGCACCACGCATGCCATTTCACACTACGCCTCTTTTCACTAATTTTGAGTTGGACGAATGACAAGGTAAAACATCTTTTTTGGTTCTGGATCGATACATCCAGCACACATGAGGCCTAGAGAGGAAAATGGCCCATCCAGGATCTGCAAACATTCATCAAGGGGAAGTTCATACGTGAACTTCAGCCCTAGCGCCCCATCACGGAAAACAACCAGTACACTCTCCACTGCTACCGTCACCGGTTTGACAATAGTGAAAACAGCGCTAAAGAAGAAGCCGGAAGGCGAAACGAGGAAGTGACAGGAAAGCGCGCTGACTGACAACTGAATTTATTGAGCGAAACTCGCACAATATATAGGAAGGCAGTGGCAAAGATAGTCAGATGCAGTCAACGTCACATGATGCAAAGAGCCAAAAAGCGATAAAAAACAAAACAAGGTGATAAAGCCAACAGTGAACTGAATCTCAAAAGGGGTGGTAACAAAAGGAAACTACACTCAATGACTATACACAGTTAACGTCACATGGTGTAAAGAGCCATAAAAGCGATAAAACCACTACAGGGTGAAAATGCTAAATGTCCGCAAAAACTCAAAGGGATGGTAATAAAAAAAAACACATCTTGACTTAAACAGTTAATGTCACAGGGTGTAAAGAGCCATAAAAACCGATAAAACATCCATAGGAGATAACAAGGGTAAAACCGATAAAAACTGAAGAAATGGAATTGTGGAAAGAATAAAAATTGACAGAATGTAGCAACGTAAGGCTAAAAAATTCAGACCTTAACAAAAAAACGACGCAACAGTGACTCTCAACGATTGAAACACGCGTAGTTAACAATAAAAATTTTAGCAATGTTGTTCCAAAAAGGCAAGTTCACTTCCGTACAAGGATTTAGACGCGTCACTGACACATTCCAAGCCCTTTCTTTTTATAAAGAAAGCTTCCTTCAATTCCCGGGCTACACTGTCTCTACTTCTATCAAGAACTACAGTTTCGCGTAAACGAGGCATGCATTTACACTCCTTGCAATGAAGCGCTAGATTAGAGCCAGTGCCTTTTTCAAGTGAGCGCTCATGTTCCCTTAAACGTTCGTTCAAGCACCTTCCAGTTTGTCCAATATAAACTTTGTCGCATGTAAGCGGTATCTGGTAAATCACCCCTACCCTACACCTAACGAACATGTTGGCATGCTTTACGCCACAGGTTTGCTGTCTCGGCTTTTCGTTATTTATCCTGTGACACAACGTAGCTAGCTTGCAAGGGGCAGAAAAGACTACGGGAATCTCATATTTATTCGCAACCTTTTTCAAATTATGTGCTACCCGGTGGGAATACGGGATAACGGCTGGCCTCACCCTCCTATTGCTTTCCTGAGTTACTTTCTTCTCCTTGCCTTTAACTTTTTGAAGCAGAGTTTCAGTCACTGCCGAAATCACAGTCTGCGGAAAACCTGCCTAAAGTAACCGTGCGGTCTGCAGTTGGAAGCTCTTGCATGCAATGCTCGCATGATTTTGTTAGTGCAGATCCTAATCCGGATGTGGCTATGGCTCGTTTAACTGTCTTTGAGTGAGCTGACTCGTAGGACAACAGCTCTTTTTGACTTCGAGGCTTGTACATCCAGCAGTATCTATCTCGTACCAAGGATAGTTCCAAGTCCAAAAACTGTAACTTGTTGTTCTGAGGAAATTCACAAGTGAATTCCAAACCATGGCTCAGTTCATTAAATGTATCTAGAATTTCATTTACAGTGGCTCTATAAGCTGGTGCGTCTTGCTTGGCTAACACAACTAAAAAATCGTCGACATACCTAAAAACCTTTAAAACTTTGCTCTTGTCGAACATATCGTCCAGATTTTTGTCAACTGCTGCGAGAAAAATCTTACTTAACACTGGCGCTACACAGGACCCTATACAAATTCCTTTCTTCTGTATGTACACCTGATTGTCAAACTCGACCACAGTAGCACTAAGGTAGAATTCCAACAAAGAAAGAAAACTCTCCATTGAGATACCCGCTGAATTTTGAAACAACACACCTTTCTTTTCAATGCAAGACTGAACAGCTGAGAACAACTCTTTGTGTGGAATGGAATAGAAAAGGTCCTTGGCATCTACCGAAAACATGTTTCCAATGCCTTTGCAGGATTGAAAGAAAGCTATAATTTCCGTCGAGTTTTTCGTACCGAAGGGATCATCAACGACAAGAGAGTTTAAATGCCTTAGCAGGTATTGGCTGATAAGCCTTTGGTAAGTGTAGCGCTCACTAACAATACACCGGAACGGAACCTCCTCTTTGTGAGTCTTTGCAGAAAAAAACATGCTAAGAGTCTTTTCTCTGCACTTAATTATAGTGTTTGCCAACTGCACCAGTTCCAAGTTATTGCAGAGGGCGACAGCTCGCGATTTCACTTTACTCGGCTTGAGACTCGTCTGAGTGAAGTTCTTTTCCACCGCACAGCGGGTCTTTTCTATGTAGCCCTGGAATTGAAGGAAGCTTTCTTTATAAAAAGAAAGGGCTTGGAATGTGTCAGTGACGCGTCTAAATCCTTGTACGGAAGTGAACTTGCCTGTTTGGAACAACATTGCTAAAATTTTTATTGTTAACTACGCGTGTTTCAATCGTTGAGAGTCACTGTTGCATCGTTTTTTTGTTAAGGTCTGTGAATTTTTTAGCCTTACGTTGCTACATTCTGTCAAATTTTATTCTTTCCACAATTCCATTTCTTCAGTTTTTATCGGTTTTACCCTTGTTATCTGCTGTGGATGTTTTATCGGTTTTTATGGCTCTTTACACCTTGTGACATTAACTGTTTAAGTCAACATGTGTTTTTTTTTTATTACCATCCCTTTGAGTTTTTGCGGACTTTTAGCATTTTCACCCTGTAGTGGTTTTATCGCTTTTATGGCTCTTTACACCATGTGACATTAACTGTGTATAGTCATTGAGTGTAGTTTCCTTTTGTTACCACCCCTTTTGAGATTCAGTTCACTGTTGGCTTTATCACCTTGTTTTGTTTTTTATCGCTTTTTGGCTCTTTGCATCATGTGACGTTGACTGCATCTGACTATCTTTGCCACTGCCTTCCTATATATTGCGCGAGTTTCGCTCAATAAATTCAGTTGTCAGTCAGCGCTCTTTCCTGTCACTTCCTCGTTTCGCCTTCCGGCTTCTTCTTTAGCGCTGTTTTCACTATTGTCAGAATGGACCAACCAGCCCAGCAAAAAGTTCTGCTAGATTACCTTTCTTATACAATGGGCCCTTCGTTATGTGTTTCTTCTCATACGGCACAACTGGATGCCCTCGTCAACAACATCACATGGTCAACATGCCAGACCAGGTACATCACGTTCTGTTTGAAGAAGGGATTGGTGCCCTTTGACCTCAACGTCCTCTTCGGTGCAGTCCGGCCTTCCTTTGCCCACGTCAAGAGGATATGTAGAATTCTACGATCTGAGCTGTGGAGGCAAGTACGACTCTTTTATGACTGTTTGCGTGTCGCCTGCTACTTCCAACATCCTGATTGGGTCGCCGAGAAGAATTTTCGCGAATATAAACGGCGTGCAGCTCAGGCTGTGGAGTTCCGGTGGTGCCACATCTTGAACCACACACCTAGGGCTTCTAGCATGAAACAGAGAAGCGGATTCGTGAAGGTGCTGGGGCATGTTCAAGTCACAGACGAAGTCAACAGGGTTCTTGTGACAGGACCGAAGTCCAGCCTTGAGCCCACGGTTAGGGCACACGAGCACCTGTCACTGAATAGGTACATCGCTGGAAAAGCGTCCCCGGAGAATCGTGAGCGCTGCTTGCTGGACGGAGTGGATGCTTTGTCAAGAACAGTATCGAAGAAATCCCCAAGCGACCGGTCCGAAATCAACACCGTCGTCACCTTTTTCAAGGATAGACATCTGCGGTTACTGCAATCAGACAAGGAAGGAGGGTTTGTCGTGGTGCCGCCCGGAATATACAGAGAAAAGACCCGCTGTGCGGTGGAAAAGAACTTCACTCAGACGAGCCTCAAGCCGAGTAAAGCGAAATCGCGAGCTGTCGCCCTCTGCAATAACTTGGAACTGGTGCAGTTGGAAAACACTATAACTAAGTGCAGAGAAAAGACTCTTATCATGTTTTTTTCTGCAAAGACTCACAAAGAGGAGGTTCCGTTCCGGTGTATTGTTAGTGAGCGCTACACTTACCAAAGGCTTATCAGCCAATACCTGCTAAGGCATTTAAACTCGCTTGTCGTTGATGATCCCTTCGGTACGAAGAACTCGACGGAAATTATAGCTTTCTTTCAATCCTGCAAAGGCATTGGAAACATGTTTTCGGTAGATGCCAAGGACCTTTTCTATTCCATTCCACACAAAGAGTTGTTCTCAGCTGTTCAGTCTTGCATTGAAAAGAAAGGTGTGTTGTTTCAAAATTCAGCGGGTATCTCAATGGAGAGTTTTCTTTCTTTGTTAAAATTCTACCTTAGTGCAACTGTGGTCGAGTTTGACAATCAGGTGTACATACAGAAGAAAGGAATTTGTATAGGGTCCTGTGTAGCGCCAGTGTTAAGTAATATTTTTCTCGCAGCAGTTGACAAAAATCTGGACGATATGTTCGACAAGAGCAAAGTTTTAAAGTTGTTGTTGTTGTTGTTGACCTCACACAATGGCGCATAAAGGTTTTCAGGTATGTCGACGATTTTTTAGTTGTGTTAGCCAAGCAAGACGCACCAGCTTATAGAGCCACTGTAAATGAAATTCTAGATACATTTAATGAACTGAGCCATGGTTTGGAATTCACTTGTGAATTTCCTCAGAACAAGTTACAGTTTTTGGACTTGGAACTATCCTTGGTACGAGATAGATACTGTTGGATGTACAAGCCTCGAAGTCAAAAAGAGCTGTTGTCCTACGAGTCAGCTCACTCAGACAGTTAAACGAGCCATAGCCACATCCGGATTAGGATCTGCACTAACAAAATCATGCGAGCATTGCATGCAAGAGAGCTTCCAACTGCAGACCGCACGGTTACTGCAGGCAGGTTTTCCGCAGACTGTGATTTCGGCAGTGACTGAAACTCTGCTTCATAAAGTTAAAGGCAAGGAGAAGAAAGTTACTCAGGAAAGCAATAGGAGGGTGAGGCCAGCCGTTATCCCGTATTCCCACCGGGTAGCACATAATTTGAAAAAGGTTGCGAATAAATATGAGATTCCCGTAGTCTTTTCTGCCCCTTGCAAGCTAGCTACGTTGTGTCACAGGATAAATAACGAAAAGCCGAGACAGCAAAGCTGTGGCGTAAAGCATGCCAACATGTTTGTCAGGTGTAGGGTAGGGGTGATTTACCAGATACCGCTTATATGCGACAAAGTTTATATTGGACAAACTGGAAGGTGCTTGAACGAACGTTTAAGGGAACATGAGCGCTCACTTGAAAAAGGCACTGGCTCTAATCTAGCGCTTCATTGCAAGGAGTTTAAATGCATGCCTCGTTTACGCGAAACTGTAGTTCTTGATAGGAGTAGAGACAGTGTAGCCCGGGAATTGAAGGAAGCTTTCTTTATAAAAAGAAAGGGCTTGGAATGTGTCAGTGACGCGTCTAAATCCTTGTAGAGAAGTGAACTTGCCTTTTTGGAACAACATTGCTAAAATTTTTATTGTTAACTACGCGTGTTTCAATCGTTGAGTGTCACTGTTGCATCGTTTTTTTGTTAAGGTCTGTGAATTTTTAGCCTTACGTTGCTACATTCTGTCAATTTTTATTCTTTCCACAATTCCATTTGTTCAGTTTTTTCGGTTTTACCCTTAATATCTGCTATGGATGTTTTATCGGTTTTTATGGCTCTTTACACCTTGTGACATTAACTGTTTAAGTCAACATGTAGTTTTCTTACCATCCCTTTGAGCATCTGCGGACTTATAGCCTTTTCACCCTGTTGTGGTTTTATCGCTTTTATGGCTCTTTACACCATGTGACATTAACTGTGTATAGTCATTGAGTGTAGTTTCCTTTTTGTTACCACCCCTTTTGAGATTCAGTTCACTGTTGGCTTTATCACCTTGTTTTGTTTTTTATCGCTTTTTGGCTCTTTGCATCATGTGACGTTGACTGCATCTGACTATCTTTGCCACTGCCTTCCTATATATTGCGCGAGTTTCGCTCAATAAATTCAGTTGTCAGTCAGCGCGCTTTCCTGTCACTTCCTCGTTTCGCCTTCCGGCTTCTTCTTTAGCGCTGTTTTCACTATTGTCAAACCGGTGACGGTAGCAGTGGAGAGTGTACTGGTTGTTTTCCGTGATGGGGCGCTAGGGCTGAGTTCACGTATGAACTTCCCCTTGATGAATGTTTGCAGATCCTGGATGGGCCATTTTCCTCTCTAGGCCTCATGTGTGCTGGATGTATCGATCCAGAACCAAAAAAGATGTTTTACCTTGTCGCTCTTTCCTGTCACTTCCTCGTTTCGCCTTCCGGCTTCTTCTTTAGCGCTGTTTTCACTATTGTCAGAATGGACCAACTAGCCCAGCAAAAAGTTCTGCTAGGTCACCGGTTTCTCTGGAATCCGGATGGAGAGATTTATGCCGTCGGGACGCACCCGCCTCCAGCAGCTCCTTGCCGATGAAGACCTTGGCGACCGGCGCCCTTCCCTGCTTCTGCGCCGGATGCGACAGCTTCTCGGGGAGCGCGATCTCCCCAGCCACTCAGCGTTGCTTCGAGAGCTTTTCCTCCAACGCCTTCCCCAGCCCATCCGCCTCGTCCTTGCGGCGGCCGGCGACGTCACCCTCGAGCGCCTGGCTGAGCTCGCCGATAACGTTCTGAGGCGGCCTCCCCGTCCGTCACTGCTGTTTTTCTGCCTACAGACCCGGCGATTTCGCGCCTTGAAGCCCGTCTCGATGAGCTTGCCGCCTCAGTCGCCGCATACCACAGCTCACCCCAGGAGACCCGGCCGCCTCGTTTCGATCATCGCGCTCGTTCGCGCTCACTTCAAGCTCGGAGTCCCAGCACTCGGTCTGGCTGCTGGTACCACCGGCGTTTTCGACACCGGGCCACAAGGTATACACCGCCCTGTTCGTGGCCGGGAAACGCCAACCGGGATCACTAACAGCGGCTTGTGGTCCCTCCAGTCGTCCAAGCCGCCTGTTTATGGCAACTGACAAGTTCTCCGGAACCCGGTTCCTTATAGACACGGCCGCGGAAAACAACGTGGTTCCACCGACTAAGGCTGATCGTTCCAAGTCATGAAGTCGCCCCGTGCTGCCAATGCCTTGTCCATAGCCACGTACAGACTACGATCTATTACCCTCGACTTCGGGCTTCGCCGAACTTTTCGATGGGTCTTCTTCATCGCCGACGTGGTTCACGCGATCATCGGCTCGGACTTTTTCTCATACTTCGACTTGGACGTCAGCGTGCGGCACCGCCTTCTTACCGACGGGTTTCACTCTTCTCTCCACCTCGGGAGTCTTTCCCGACCTTGCTCCCATGGGCATCCCCCCGCTGACACCTTCCTCTAAGTTCGCAAAAGTGTTGGCGGATTTCCAGGAGTTCCCCAAGCCATGCAACCTCACTCAGGCATCTAAACATACGGTGGCACACCACATAGTCACCCAGGGTCCACACGCAGCTGCTCGACCGCGCCGCTTGTTTGGAGACCATCTACCTATCGCCAAACGTGAGTTCGACCACATGCTGCAGCTCGGCATTATACGCCCGTCGGCCAGCGCGTTTGCGTCTCCGCTGCATCTAGTGCCCAAGCGTGATCCCGGTGACAGGCGTCCGTGCGGCGACTATCGGGCGTTGAATGCCAAGACTGTCCACGACAATTATCCACTGCCCCACAACCACGACTTTACGTCGCGGCTCGCCGGTTGCACAATTTTTAGCAAAGTTGTCCTGGTTAAGGCATATCACCAAATTCCCATCGAATCCGCCGACATACCTAAGACCGCTATCACGACACCCTTTTGTTTGTTTGAGTACGTGCGCATTTTTTTTTTGGACTACGCAATTCGGCTCAAACATTCCAGCGGTTCATGGCGGAGGTCACGCGGGGCCTACCGACTATATTCGCGCACTTTGATGGTGTCCTCATCGCCAGCCCTACGCCTGATCCAGAGTATGACCTCTCCCCTTACAACCTTGACGCACACCCTTTTTCGTTTGGGCAACGCTACTAGTCCGAGAGTAAACTACATGGTGTCCTACCTTGCCACAGAGATAACACCTTACTGGCGCATTACCGCCATATGCTCTTTGTTTTGTCGCATCTGTCTCTAGAACCTTTTTGTTTCCTCTCTTGCCTTACTCATATTTCTCAGGCTTTTATGCTCGAGGAATTTGTCTGCAGTGTCGGCAAACTCTTCTAGTGAACACAACTTTCTTTTTTTTCAGCAATAGTGCCACCATTGGACTTCGTATGCTAAAAACTGCTCTGCCTCAAGCTTGTCACGCACCCCTTAAGAACTCTTTTCTGTGTTTGACATATCAAGTCACCTATCGAGATAGTTTGTCAGCCTGCATAAAAACTGCTTAGCGGTTTCAGAATCCTGAGGTTTCGCGGTGGGAAATCTCTCCCGAAAGCCCTCTGCCGTAAACCTGAATCTTCGGAGGCGTGCCTTCTTGAATTTCTTGTAGTCCATGGAATCAGCAGCGGGCATCCTTCCAAACACATTCGGCGCCTCTCCAGCTAAACACATGCTCAATGCCGTGGCCCATTCACTGCGCTCCCAGCCTCGCCCCAAAGCTATCCGCTCGATTCGTTGCAGATATGCGTCCAGATCATTTCTTTTGTCATCGAAAGGAGCCATCGGCTTCCTTGAGCAAACTCTGGCCGGTCTAAGAGATTCTCTACTCCTCCGCACTTGGGATTTTGTTTATCCGGCGGTGCAGGCAGGACTGGTCCGGAAAGCCTACCTGGCGGCAAGACTCAGTGGGGCCCTGGACTAGGGGCTCCAGCCCTGCCACAAGAGCCACAGACCACATCAAAAAATGTGAAGAGTGCCTCTACACCGACACCTTGCCATATATTTCTATGAATAAAGTTATTACTACTACTCTAAGAGATTCCCTACCCGCTAAGGAACGCTGATCACTGTCCGTGATCTCCTCATATCCTCCCGCGCCATGCGCCTGTTTCCACAAAAGAAACTCCTTATCCCGTTCTATCCTTCTTTTCTCCTGTTCTTCTGCCTCGCGTGCTCTTCTAACCTCTCACTCTTCTTCCTCGCGAGCTGTTTTTGCCTCCCGGTCTTCTGCCTCGCAAGCGTCTGCGCGAGCGTCTGCGCGTGCTTGCGCCCTTTCCTTTCAATAGTCAATAGTCAATAAGTTTATTTTCCAGGCTCAGCTGGAGGGTTTCCTGGCTAAAAGCTGCTTGGGCAGCTTGACTAGGTCCAGGAAACCCCTACAAGCAGTAGCACACGAGCGGTACAGGACATTTTGCAAAAGCAATCACACAAACAGTAGCAGGTTAAATCAAGAAAACACTTTACACATATATACACTGAAGTGAATAATGTTTACAAATGAGAACACTGAAATGGACATAAATATTTTTAAAAAAATACATTAACAATCAAGCAAATGTTTTCAAATCAACAAGTGGAGACAAAGACTTGCTATTGAACAAAGTATTTCCGCGGCTCAGATTTTGTATATTCCGTTGTATGTTGATACGTGTTTAAAACATGAGGCAGATAAGACAACAGATTATAAGACTCTCCCTATCTGCCTCCTCTTTCTGCCTCGTTGCCTCCTCCTCATAGAGACCCATCGCCTCTTCCTTGCTCAACACCAGCTTGAGCGCCAGTTCTAATCTTTTTGTCAAATCTACCCTTTCTGCCGTCGAGAAATCGGAAAGATCCAAGACAAAGCAAAAAGAAAAAAACGAAATAAATCCTGGCACAGGCTCGCCACTTATCATTGCCGCGAATCTCCCCGGATAACACTCGGACCGAAAGAATGGACTAGGCGACAGGTGTATCCGCACAGACGCACATTTAATACACTCTACATGAGTGGGATGTGATAGGGCTTAGCGAAGTTAGGAGGACAGGTGAGGCGTATACAATGCTAAAGGACGGACGCATATTGTGCTATCGCGGGTTAGAGGATAGACGAGAACTAGGTGTGGGATTCCTTATTAATAAGGATATAGCTGGCAACGTAGAGGAGTTCTACAGTATTAACGAGAGGGTAGCAGCTATAGTAATTAGGCTGAATAGGAGGTACAAGCTGAAAGTGGTGCAGGCCTACGCACCCACATCCAGCCATGATGACCAGACCGTTGAAAGTTTCTATGAGGACGTAGAATCGGCAATGAATAAAGTAAAATCGCAGTACACTGTACTGATGGGCGACTTCAATGCGAAGGTGGGCAAGAAGCAGGCTGACTATGGGATAGGCTCTAGAAATAGCAGGGGAGAGTTATTAGTCGAATTCGCGGATAGAAATAATTTACGGATCATGAACACCTTCTTCCGCAAATGAGAAAACAGGAAGTGGACCTGGAAGAGCCCGAATGGTGAGATTAAAAATGAAATCGACTTCATACTATGCGCTAAACCTGGCATCCTTCAGGATGTGGCCGTCCTCGGAAAGGTGTGTTGTAGCGACCACAGAATGGTAAGGTCTAGAATTAGCTTAGACTTGAAGAGGGAACGGAAGAAGCTAGTGAAGAAGAAGACCATTAACGAGTTAGCCGTAAGAGGGAAAGCAGAGGAGTTTAGGATAGCGCTGCAAAACAGATATTCGGCTTTAACTGAGGAAGATGATCTTGATGTTCTTTCAATGCACGATAATCTGACGTCAATAATTACGGAGTGCGCAGTAGAAGTAGGCGGTTGGACAGTTCGAAAGGATACCGGGAAGCTATCTCAGGTGACGAAAGATCTGATTAAGAAGCGCCAAAGCATGAGGGCATCTAACCCTACAGATAGAATAGAACTAACGGAGCTATCAAAGTTAATAAATAAGCGCAAGCTAGCCGACATAAGGAAGTTTAATATGGAGAGAATCAAGCATGCTCTAAAGAACGGAGGTAGCCTAAAAACAGTGAAGATGAAACTAGGCATAGGTAAAAACCAGATGTATGCATTAAGAGACAAGCAGGGCAATGTCACTAGCAATATGGGTAAGACAGTTAACGTAGCCGAAGAGTTCTACACAGACCTGTACAGTAGCCAATGTAATCAGAGCGTTAATGAGAAAGACAGCAGTGCACAGCAATGCGTCATCCCTCCCGTAACGAAAGATGAAGTAAAGAAAGCCTTAGAAGCAATGAAAAGGGGAAAAGCAGCTGTGGAGGATCAGGTAACCGCAGATCTGTTGAAGGATGGAGGGGACATAGTGCTAGAAAAACTATCCACCCTGTATACGCAATGCCTTATGAACTCGACTGTGCCAGAAGCTTCGAAGAATGCAAACATTATCTTAATTCATAAGAAGGGAGACGCCAAAGACTTGAAAAATTACAGGCCGACCAGCTTACTATCCGTTGCCTACAAAGTATTTACTAAGGTAATCGCTAATAGAGTCAAGGCAACGTGAGACTTTAATCAACCAAATGATCAGGCAGGCTTTCGTAAAGGATATTCCACAATAGATCATGTTCACACTATCAATCAGGTGATAGAGAAATGCGCAGAATATAACCAACCTCTATATATATAGCTTTCATTACGAGAAAGCATTCGACTCAGTGGAAACCTCAGCAGTCATACAGGCATTGCGTAATCAGGGGGTAGAAGAGCCTTATGTCAAAATACTGGAAGATATATATAGCAACTGCACAGCTACTATAGTCCTCCATAAAGTCAGCAATAAAATTCCAATAAGGAAGGGCGTCAGGCAAGGAGACACGATCTTGCCAATGCTGTTCACCGCATGTTTACAGGAGGTATTTCGAGGCCTGAATTGGGAACAGTTGGGAATAAGAATAAATGAAGAATACCTAAATAATCTGCGATTTCCTGATGGCATTGCCTTGCTGAGTCACTCAGTAGGTGAACTTGAAATCATGATCAATGAGTTAGACAGGCAGAGCAGATCGATGGGTCTAAAAATTAACATGCAGAAAACCAAGGTAATGTTCAACAGCCTAGCAAGGGAACCACAGTTCACAATTGACAGCGAGAGCCTTGAAATTGTGACGGAATACGTCTACTTAGGGCAGGTAGTGACAGCTGATCCGGATCATGAGAGGGAGATAACTAGAAGGATAAGAATGGGGTGGAGCGCATATGGCAAATTCTCATGGATCATGAGTGGCAGTTTACCAATTTCCCTCAAGAGGAAAGTGTACAACAGCACAATCTTACCGGTACTCACCTACGGGGCAGAAACATGGAGGCTAACGAAAAGAGTTCAGCTTAAGTTAAGGACAACTCAGCGAGCCATGGAAAGGAAAATGATAGGTGTAACGTTAAGAGATCGGAAGCGGGCAGAGTGGGTGAGGGAACAAACGCGGGTAAACGACATCCTAGTCGAAATCAAGAGAAAGAAATGGGCTTGGGCAGGGCATGTAATGCGAAGGCAAGATAGCCGCTGGTCCTTAAGGGTAACGGAGTGGATTCCAAGAGAAAGTAAGCGGAGCAAGGGGCGGCAGAAGGTTAGGTGGGCGGATGAGGTTAAGAAGTTTGCAGGCAAAGGGTGGATGTAGCTGGCAAAGGATAGGGTTAATTGGAGAGACATGGGAGAGGCATTTGCCCTGCAGTGGGTGTAGTAAGGATGATGGTGATGCTGATGATGATGATGATGACATGACATGACACACACTAGCACACAAAACTTACTACCAAAACAAACACTAGAAACAAAGACTATCAATACACACGACCCGGTAACAGCTAGTGCTAATAGCGTCTACTACCAGCGTTCTACTGGTAGCGGTCGGCGTTCGTGCTCACGGTTGGTTCGGTGCGGGTGCGATGTTGCATGGGTCCAGTAGCCGGCGTCGAGATGGCGTTTGACGTGCTCAGGCTGGAGTTGCTGGCGGCGTCTCTGGCTGTGTCGCATAAGCTCCCGTTCCAAGCGCCCGTGGAGGTGACGCCGGTGTTGCTGACGTTGGGGGCATGACCCGGAATAATGGCAACAGCGCTAGAGACACCCCTGGCCGTAGCAGGTGGTAGAGTCCTCCGTTGACTCCCCGGAACGGGCTCAGGAACGACAGGTAGTCCACTGTGCGAAGCCGTAGAACTCAAGCTCACCTGCCGGAGCAGTAGCCGGCGTTGCTCTCTTCCAGCCGAAGCGTCCCTGACCCGCCGCAGCCTCCGCTTCTCTGTTCTCGACGTGCCTCGCTCTTCCTCGCCCTTTTATAGCCTTGGCGTTATTCCACGTAATCCTTGTCGTCGTCGTCTCCTTCTTCTCTTCTCCACCAATCATCTTTTCCCTTAAGGGAAAATAGCGCAAAAGACGAGGACAAGTGAAGAAAACAACAGGACCAGCGCTAACTCACACCAGAAAGTTTATTCACAGGAAACCAGGAATACAAACAACGAAATCAAACAAGATAACAAAGAAAACAAACGTGTAGTTATGTGCGATCGGCGAACCGAACTTCACTACCATGCAGGCAAACCGACGTGCTGCTAACGCACAATATAGTTTTTTTCTTCATATAGAACGCCTCCTTAATTTCCCTAGTTAACTGCGTTGGGTGATTGTACAAAACATCACAGTGATAAAAAGAAGGGATGCAAGGTTTGCAGTCTCTGACATGATCAACTAGATTCTTAGGTTTATTAGCCTCCAATGTATTAACATGCTCAGTTAGGCGCGTGTTAATACAACGGCCTGCCTGACCAATGTATATTGGCCCGCAAGAAAAAGGAATTTTATAAACAACCCCTTCAGAGCATGGAACTTACTTAATTTTATGTTTAATTCCACAGGTACTTGGAGATTCGTTCTGTTTTTCAGCCTGTCTTTTCACCTTAGCACATAACCTTTTAAGACATTTAGGAGCTGGAAAGAGAAACCTTATTTTATACCGGTTCGCCACTTTTTCAGGTTATTCGAAAGGCGGTGCACTTACGGGAGAACTGCAACCTTCTTCCTTTCCTTCTCTCTGCCTGACTCAGGCACACCAGCCGAAGTCTTAAGTTTTTGGCTATCTTACTGCAGCCCAAAAAGATGGCATCATTCGGTAACCTGCTTCTCTTAATCTTTTAGCCTGTTCGTTGAAGCTGTGATTAATCAAATGACCACAAGATGTGGACAAAGCCGAAAACGACGATGAGACAACAATTCCTGTTTTTACTTATTTAGAATGATGTGACTTCTTCAACAACGGCTTTCCGGCCTTTGGCAAGTATTCCCAGCAAATATGTCCCATATGAACTTCCAGGCTCAAATCTAAAAACTGGGGAGTTTCTATGGAGAAATTTACGACCTCAACTACCAAAAAGTAAGAAGACATCTTTGCCCACCACCGGAAATGTAATCATCCTAGGGGATACGCAAATTCCATAGAACCACGTGGACCTTCAGCGAATGGGACCAAAGTTCGCAGTCGAGCCGCATCTGCGTAACAAGTTAATGGTGACACTCGCCCGGTCAATTTCCCGTCTTGTGCACGATGACTTCCGACCAAAGTGTGTTGATGATTGTGCCGCTATTTTGGCCAGGACAACAAGTGATTACAAATATAGGCAGGGGTACGACACGTTGGTTAAGTTTCTAGTATCGAACTAGTTGAGACTACTGACAGCAGATAAGGAGGGCTGTTTCGTGGTCCTGCCTGAAACAATGTTCTCGGCTAAGGCGATGCTGGCTGTCCAGAAGAACTTTGTTCCGATCCAGGATAAACCGGAGCAAGTAAAAACCTCGGCCCTGCGTTTAATTGAAGATCTGAACCTCGGACGACTCAGAGTAGGAGTGAAAAAAGCGAAAGGCCTTTGTTTAAAAGTCTTTTTCTCTGTCAAGACACATAAGGTTGACTTGCCATCGTGCGATTTTGACGGAGAAGGGTACTTTGCAATATGAATATGAAGTCTCCGGATACCTACAGAAGCATTTGGCTTCCCTGGATACTAAAGACCCTTTTAGGTTTCGCAACTCCGAGAACATAGTAAAATTTCTTCAGCATGATAATCCATGGTCCTGTAATGTATTTAGTGTAGACGCGGTTGATTTGTTTTACTCTCTCCCTCCGAATGAAATGATGACTGCGGTGGAAAAATGTATCACAGCAGACAACGATGAAGAAGAATTTATAGGGGCTTGTGGTATATCAGTAGCTAGCTTCTTTGAGTTACTATCATTTTATGTAAAGGCTACATTCATTGAATGGGAAGGAAAGCTTTTCACGCAAAAAGCGGGTGTTTGCATTGGTTCCAGGGGGGCACCGGTGTTAAGTGACATCTTTTTACCTTTCGTAGATCGGGGTATTCAAGCAAACTTGGCCGGGATAGCGTCACGGACTTTCCGTTACGTTGACGACTTCTTAATTTTTGTTGATAAAACTAATTTTCCTTGACATATGACTGATGTTCTGAAAGTGTTTAAAGGAAATGCTCATGGTCTGCAATTCACCACAGAGGTCACGGCCGATAACAAGCTGCAGTTTTTAGATTTGAGCCTAGAAGTTCATACGGGATTTATTTCCTGGGAATACTTGCCAAGGGCCGGCAAGCCGTTGTTGAATTACAAGTGACACCCTTCTAAAACAGTAAAAACAGGAATTGTTGTCTCATCGTTGCTTTGTACAAGTCTTGTGACCATTTGATTAATCACAGCTTCAACGAACAGGCTGAAAGATTAAGGGAAGCAGGGTACCCGCATGATGCCATCTTGTTGGGCTGCAGCAAGATAGCCAAAAACTTAAGACTTCGGCTGGTGTGTCTGGGTCAGACAGAGAGAAGGAAATGAAGAAGGTTGCAGTTCTCTCGTGATTGCACCGCCTTTCGCATAACCTGAAAAAAGCTGCGAACAGGTATAAAATAGGGGTTGTCTTTTCAGCTCCTAAAAGACTTAAAAGGTTTCGTGGTAAAGTGGAAAGACAGGCTGAAAATAAAACAAATCCCAAAGTACCTGTGGAATTAAACATAAAGCTAAGTATGTTCCATGCTCTGAAGGGGGTGTTTATAAAATTCCTTTTTCTTGCGGACAGGTATACACTGGCCAGGCGGGTCGTTGCATTAACACGCACCTAACTGAGCATGCTAATACATTGGAGGCTGATAAACCTACGAATCTAGTTGATCATGTCAGACACTGCAAATCTTGCATCCCTTCTTTTCATCACTGTGATGTTTTGTACAATCACCGTACGCAGTTAACAAAGGAAATTAAGGAGGAGTTCTATATGAAGAAAAAAACTAGATTGTGCGTTAGCAGCCCGTCGGTTTGCCTGCATGATAGTGAAGTTCGGTTCCTCGATCCCACATAGCTACACGTTTGTTTGCTTTGTTATCTTGTTTGATTGCGTTGTTTGTATTCCTGGTTTCCTGTGAATAAACCTTCAGTTGTGAGTTAGCCCTGGTCTTGTTTTCTTCACTTGTCCCCGTCTTTTGCGCTATTTACCTTTAAATATGTATCACCAACTTGCCCGTCTTGCCATTGTGTTGAACTCCATCTCTTCTCACCTCACCGAATGCTTCTTCTTCATCTTCTTTAGTCTTAAGTTAATCCACGTCATACTTATCGCCATCCTCTTCGTCTTGCTCAAACCTCTATCTTTGTTACTTTTACTTCAGACTCCCTGTTATATGTGACAGAGGCATGTAGGCGGAAAAGAAGTCCTCCACCGAAGCCATTCTTCACCACCCCGAAGGAATCATCCTGCCTGAAACAGTCCGCCACACCTTCAGCCTTGGGCCGAAATACGCCGTGGAGGAAGGATCCCCTGGAACACACCTCAACACTTGTCTTGCTACTGTCAGAAATTCCGGGGGATTCTTCCCTGGCTCCATGGCGGTGAGGGTTTTCGTACACGGTCTGGGGGAGTGCTGTCTCGGTAGACCGTGGAGACTGGGCACTGAAGTCGGCCATAGGAGCCGCCGGCCCTGCGTTGCACCCGTCGAGTCTGGCAGTGGCTCGGTATTTGGCAGTGCAGTCGCAGACTCTTCAGGGGCAGTTGCGGTTGACGGCACTGATGGCAGCTGCTCGGGGACATCTTTGGAAGAGTTCACTCGTCGCTCTTGCAGCAGTGAACGCGCAGGACACAACATGGGATCAGCGTACCAAAGACACAAGTGGTCGGCGTGCAGAAACCGAAGCTGATTCAATACTTTCGCCATGTAGGTCACCGCACTTGACACACTATGCCTTCCTCCCATGACACTTTCCACGCACGCTTTAGCGAACACATGGTCCCCCATATCAAAACACGCTGAGTTCCCCGTCTCATATCGCGCTGCTCCTTCAAATGTGCCTGCTTCTGTTTCATGGAACTGTGAAAGTTAGGCTTGAGTAGCGACGTAGGATGTCGCTTTAAGAACAGCTCGGCGGGTGTGCGTCCAGTCATGCTGTTTGGTGTATTGCGGTAGGCAATTAGGAAACTGTCAAGACTGTCCTGGATGGAACATTCCACACCAGAAACCTGACTTTCGAGCACCTGCTTGAGCAATGCTTTTTTTAGGGTGTGCACCGTGCGTTCTGCTGCACCGTTTGATACTGCACGATAAGATGGAGAACGAATGTGCTTGATTTCATTCCTGTATAAGAATTCGGTAAACGGCGAGGACGTGAACTGGGGGCCGTTATCGCTCACTAGGACCTCAGGGAAGCCGTGAGCGGCAAAGCTGTGGCGGAGTTTCTCAACCGTTTTGAGGTGAATGTCGGCATCAGTCACTTTTCGACCCAGTTAGAAAATGAACCTTATAACACTAGAAACACATGAGGACCCTTCGAGGCAAAGTATACATGCACGTGTGACCAACACTCTACCGGATAGATCTAAGGATACAGTGGTACCGGCTGAGCGGCGTGCTGAACCGTGCACCACCCTGCATGCTGCTCAACTGCAAGATCAATGCCAGGCCACCACAAGAAACTCCTGCCCAGCGTCTTCATGCGACTGGTGCCTGGTTGCTCCTCTATGCAGCAAGTTCAGTACGCGATCTCTCATTTCTTCCGGGATTACCACTCTAACACCCCAGGTTACGCAGTCATGTTCCAGTGAAAGCTCGTCGTGGCGCCTATAATAGGCTTCGAGTTCTTCTGCGTACTGTCTAGGCCACCCATTCAAGATGAACTCTGCCACATGCGACAAGGTCCTGTTTCGCCTTGTCGCCGTAGCAATGTCATCGACTGTTATCGGAAGGCATTGGAACCCAGCCAGACATCCCTCCGGAACGTCCTCAGCAGTGACAGGCTGCGGTAACCTATAAAGGGCACGGTCACTTGGACATCTTCTCCCCGGCGGTACTGGCGGCGGTACTGGTACGCTGCGAGTATCATAACCCATCGTTGCATTCGCGCTGCGGCTAACGTGCGCGTTGGCTTCTCCTGCCCAAGCATGCCTAGTAGCGGCTGATGGTCTGTGTAGATCATGAAAATCTTGGAGTAACACGGATAACTGAGCTAGGTGGTACATCATTTTAACACTTTCAAAAGCGCACGACCGGGGACACCAAGAAAAAGAAAACGAAGGCTTGTCCTTCGTTTTCTCTCTTTCTCTTGATGTCCCCTGTCCCAGCGCATTTGAAAATGTTAAATCATGAAAATCCTACCGTGCAGGTAGCGATGAAACCGTTTAAGCCCAAAAAAGCTAATTCTTTGCGCTCACACTGCGCGTACTTTTTCTCAGCGGCCGCCAGCCTTCTGGACGCGAACGCAATCAGCCTTTCCTCGCCGTCAGCTGTTTCGTGGAGGATAGCAGCGCCTGAAACTGCCTGAAACGAAAACATGTTTGCACTCTTTTTTGAAAACAGGAAGTCCTTTGTTGAAATCAATATTGATATCTGTTCTATTCAACATCTGAATTGTTTGAAAGCTTAACGTATGTCGCCCTTAGTTTGTTCTTATAGCTGGCTGTCTAACTGTAGGATTTCGGATTGAATAGCGAGATGAATTACCTGAGGAAGTAGGATAAAGTTTGTACTTATGAATTCATAGTAGTAATTTTAAATAGGACGCCTGATCAACCCGTAGCATGGCATATATTATGAAAAGCAGTTGTGTGTGCAAGGCTCACGATTACATTTCCCATCTGTGGTGGTGCGACGTCATGGGACTTTACTCCACCGGCTACGGCTTGGCGTTGCCTACACTAAACACTATCTTCACAAGATCGGCATCGAAAGTAACCCAAATTGCGCACAGTGCAACACACCAGAGACTATTGGACACCTTCTTTGCGCGTGCCCGAAGTATACTTCTGAAAGAACAATATTGGAGGCGACCGTGAAAAACCTGGACTCTCGCCCTCTCTCTGAGGAAACTCTTCTGGGCGCAAGGACGAGACGTTCTGATTGGTGGCGTGTGACAAAAGCCCTGCTCAACTTTTTGTGTGAAACAGGCCTGGATACTCGTTTGTGACCGCCTGTGCACAACCTACATGGTTAATGACATGTGTCGGTGTTGTGTTGCAGACACCAGTTTTGAGCTTTATGTGTGTCCAGTAACCGCGATGCGAGCGCCAGCCAGTGTTGTGTGTGTGTGTGTGTGCGTGTGCATAGACATCACCCGTGAAACTCATTGTATTATGCCATCATCAGCCTTCATTCACACTTTCCTTTTCCTCCTCTTCCCTTTCCCCTGTGTGGAGTAGCAGGCCAGGGCCCTGTTACCACCGGCCGACCTCTCCGCCTTTCTTTCATTAAAATTCCCTTTCTTCTTCGTGTGTGCAAGTTTCTGATGTTTCCATGAAAATGTTCGCACATTGTAAACATTCGTTTGCGTAGGACAAACAACCAGTTGTACTTAGAATAGGTCGTTGTACTCCATGTTAAGATGCCATAGCGTAACCAGGAGTAGAATAAACAGTAGTACAATTGAATTTTTAGCCACGTCGGTAATAGATTCTGTATTCCACATATGCTACCCACCACTCGGGAGAGATTAATGGTGAGCTTAAAAATAAGACATGTCCTTGAAAGTTCCTCCGAGAACCAGATTCCCAGTAGCTTTTGTTCACTTACTTGGCTGATAAGGGTGTTTTTAAACTTTATAATAATTTATAAAATTTATAATAATTAGTAATGTAAGGCGGGGGTTTATTTAAAAGAGCTGGGAGGAAGGGAGCAGTGGCGAGAACAATCCGAGGGCAACCAGGTCGGCCACAGACACACGTGGCGATAGCAATACGGCTGACGCGCAGGGCCATCTTCGTTTTCACGAGTCATCTGCTTCGTCTGGGTCATCATCTTCTTCACAATCACCCCTGGTGCGAAGAGGAGCCATCCTGGCGACTTACGGCGACTGCAATATGGAGGGGTTGTAGTAAGGCTTGAGACGCTGGATGTGAACTGTCTCGCGGCCGCGGCGGCGGAGATCGGGAGACGGCGTGAGGGGTTCGACGACGTAATTAACGGGAGATGTGCGCTCCAGGACACGGTAGGGGCCGTGATACTTGGCGAGAAATTTCGAGGAGAGTCCAGGAGTAATTGATGGTATCCAGAGCCAAACAAGCGCACCAGGAGAGAAGTGCGATGTGGTGTGAGCGTTGTCGTGGCGGAATTTCTGGCGAGACTGGGCGTCAGTTGTGAGTTACCGGGCGATTTGGCGACAATCTTCTGCGCGTTGCGCGGCTTCGGAAACAGGGGTATATTCAGAGGCGTCAGGTTGGTATGGCAGAATGGTGTCTATGGTAGCAGATGGATGACGGCCGTAAACAAGAAAGAAGGGAGAGAAGCCAGTAGTAGACTGCTGGGCGGTGTTGTAGGCGAAAGTAACATAAGGGAGGATGAGATCCCAATTCGAGTGGTTGGATGCGACGTACATAGAGAGCATGTCCCCGAGGGTGCGGTTAAATCGCTCGGTGAGGCCGTTGGTCTGCGGACGATAGGCGGAGGTGGTACGATGGATTATGTTGCACTGGCGGAGGAGGGCGGTGACGACATCGGACAAAAAGGCGCGTCCGCGGTCGCTAAGCAGTTCACGAGGTGAACCGTGACGAAGGACGAAACGTTGCAAAAGGAAGGAGGCAACGTCTGTCGCTGTGGCACAAGGAAGAGCGGCGGTTATGGCATATCTCGTGAGATGATCAACCGCAACGATAGCCCAACGGTTGCCGGCCGCAGTGTACGAAAGCGGGCCATAGAAATCAATTCCGATACGGTCGAAAGGGCGTGGTGGGCAAGGGAGTGGCTGCAACTCTCCAGCAGAACGATGAGGAGATGGCTTGCGACGTTGACAGGCGAGACATTCGCGTACGTATTTAAGTACGAAGGTGTACATGCCGCGCCAGTAATAGCGCAGCCGGTTGCGGGTGTATGTCTTGAAAACTCGCGCATGACCGGATTGTGGGTCAGCGTGGAAATAGGCGCATATGTTCGTGCGCAGGTGGCGAGGAATAACGAGTAGCCACTTGCGGCCGTCGGTGCTGTAGTTCCGGCGATAGAGGAGGCTATCGCGAATCACGAAGTGGGAAGCATGGCGGCGGAGAGCACGGGATGGAGAAGCAGCCGTGGGGTTGGAGAGAAAGTCGAGAAGAGAAGCGATCCAGGGGTCAGTACGTTGCGCTGAGGGCATGTCGCTAATGTGAGGGGACGACGGGGAGACGTCAGAGGTGGAAAGGCTGGCGATATCGGCTGGAAGTGGGCAGCGGGACAGGGCATCAGCGTCTTGATGCTTGCGGCCGGAACGATAGACCACGCGGATGTCATATTCTTGCACACGAAGAGCCTACCTGGCAAGGCGGCCGTATGTGTCTCTCAAGGAATAAAGCCAACAAAGCGCATGATGGTCCGTCACAACGTCAAAAGAGCGGCCATACAGGTACGGGCGGAATTTGGCAAGGGCCCATACGATGGCCAAACACTCTTTTTCACTGACGGAATAATTAGTTTCAGCCTTCATAAGTGTGCGGCTTGCGTAGGCAATAACGTATTCATCAAAACAACAGATGCGCTGGGCGAGTACAGCGCCGAGGCCGACACCACTGGCGTCCGTGTGGACCTCGGTAGGAGAGGTCGAGTCGAAATGGCGCAGTATGGGCAGCGCTGTGAGGAGGCGGCGCAAGGTGTTATACGCATCGTCGTACGCCGGAGACCACATCGATCAGTCGGAACTGCTGGACAGTTGTGTTAAAGGCGCAGCAATCGAAGCAAAGTTGCGAATAAACCTCCGAAAGTAAGAGCACAGACCTAAGAAGCTGCGCAAGTCTTTGATGGAAGTGGGTTTGGGAAAGTCTGCGACAGCGCGAAGTTTAGCTGGGTCGGGACGAACGCCTTGCTTAGAGACAACGTGTCCTAAAATTGTCAGTTGACGCGCAGCAAAACGGCATTTCTTCAAGTTGAGCTGCAGGCCAGCGTCAGAAAGGCAGGTCAAAACGTGCTTCAGGCGGGATAGATAGGTTTCAAAGTCGGGGGAAAAGACGACAGTGTCGTTGAGATAGCATAGACACATTTTCCACTTGAGTCCACGCAAAATGGTGTCCATCGTCCGTTCAAAGGTTGCAGGGGCATTACAAAGGCCGAATGGCATCACAGTAAATTCATACAATCCGTCGGGTGTCACAAAAGCAGTTTTGGGACGATCGGCCGCCTCCATGGGTACCTGCCAGTACCCAGAACGTAAATCGAGGAAGGAAAAGAGCTCCGCCCCTTGCAAACAGTCCAGAGCGTCATCTATGCGGGTGAGTGGATAGACATCCTTGCGCGTTATCTTATTAAGGCGGCGGTAATCAACACAGAAGCGTATGGAGCCATCATTCTTTTTCACAAGGACAACAGGCGATGCCCAAGGGCTACTTGAGGGCTGAGTGACGCCGTTTTGAAGCCTTTGGTCGACTTGCTCTGTAATAGTCTGGCGCTCGGTTGGAGACACACGATAGGGGCGCTGCCGCAGCGGCGCGTGCGCACCAGTGTCGATGCGATGGGTGACGGTGGAAGTTCGGCCCAAGGAAGTCTGGAGAGCGTCGAAGGAGGAGCGAAATTGATAAAGGAGGTCGAGAAGCTGTGTTCTGTGCGGCGGGGGAAGATCGGCGTCGATGGAGCGCAAGAACAATTCGGTAGAAGAGCGATCTGGCGTAGAGGCAGGAGGGCTGAGCGCGTTCATGGCGAGGAGCGGTGTGTCGTCGGTCTCCTCGCGGGTGAGCAGAGATGCGATGGGCTGCACACTGCCGAGGCATTCACCAAGGCACAAAGCGGTAGGGCAGGAAAACGGGTTAGAAACCAAAAGTATCGAAAGGCCAGCGGACACAGTCAGTACGGCGTATGGCAGAGGGAGACACTTGCGGTGCAGAAAAGTATGGCCTGGAATAAAGAGGACAGTGTCGTCACCGATAGAGTCGCAAGACAAGTGTACAAGAACGGAAGAGCACGGGGGAATGTCGATGTCTTCGGCGGCGATGGCTTTAACGCAGGCAACAGGAGGAGTAGCGTCCAGAAAAGATTTGGGCAGAGAAGAGAACCCGACTTCCGCTCGAGCACAGTGGATGATAGCTTCATGGACGGAAAGGAAATCCCAGCCCAGAATAACGGGATGGGAACAGGAAGGCAGCACGACGAATTTTACCGTGTAGAGGGAGTCCTGAATCACAACTCGAGTGGCACACGCTGCGGACGGCTTGATGTGCTCATCGCTGGCCGTACGCAGCGACAGTCCAGCAATCGGCGTCTTTACCTTCTTCAACGAACTACAAAACTTTTCGTCCACAACAGAAATCACAGCACCGGTGTCCACAAGGGCCAAGACAGTAATGCTCTGGACAGAAATTTCGATCAGATTAGCAGGGGATATGTGAGGCCTTTGAAAGTTCGACCGGGACGCAGTTCTCGCCTCAGGAACTGTGGCACCTAGTTTTCCTCCTGAGGTAGATTGAGGCGACGTCGCATAGGAGAAACGGAGCGGCGCCTCGGTGAAGGCGAACGGCGTCTAGAAAGGGCTGAACGGTCAGGAGAAAAAGGACGAGACAGCGGCTCAGCAGATCCGGAGTACTGACTCGTGGAAGGCCAGTACGCGGGAGCTGGAGGAGGTGGCGCGTAGACTGGGAGACGGCGGCGGCAAAGCCGGGCCACATGACCAGGCAAGCCGCAATTGTAGCAGATAGGCCGGTTGTCGATGGTGCGCCAGGGATTGCTGAGTCGCGTAGCCGGCTGAAGAGAAGGAGCCACCGCTCGCGCAGGTGTTGGAGGCAAAGCATAGGTAGGCGGTCGAGGTCTGGCGACGACGTCCGCGTATGTCAGCGGAGCGGCGACGGGTGGTGGCGGATGGGCGGCGGAAGAGCCTCGGCAACATGCTCTTGGATGGCGTGTCGAAGGGCCGGAACCAAATCTGAAGCTTGCCCTGTTGGGTTCGGCAGAAGAGAAAGCTGACACGCCAGTTTTTCCCGAACAAAGTCTGATTTGTTGCAGCAGCGATGAGGTGTCAGATGCTGGTGTCAGTCCAGCAAGCGACTCAACCTGTCGAGGGTGCTGTCGAGTCAGGAGCCTCTGCTTCCGCAGCTCCTCGAAGCTTTGGCAGAGGGAGACGACTTCAGCAACGGTGCGCAAGTCGCGCGCTACCAGCATCTGAAAGGCGTCGTCGTCAGCACCCTTCAAAATGTGTTTAATCTTGTCAGCTTCTGACATGTTGAGGTTGACACGCTTGCATAGGTCAATGACGTCTTCGATGTAACTGGTAAAGCTTTCGCCGACCTGCTGAGACCGTTCACGCAACCGTTGTTCGGCGCGGAGTTTCCGAACAGCAGGACGACCAAACACTTCGGAGAAGGTTGTCTTGAAAGCAGACCAGGTGCGGATGTCCACCTCGTGGTTCCGATACCACAGGTTAGCCACGCCGGTGAGATAAAAAATTACGTTATTTAGTTTGGTGGCATCGTCCCATTTGTTGTAAAGGCTCACCCTCTCGTAAGACGTGAGCCAAACTTCGACATCCTGCTCATCGGTCCCACTGAAGATGGCCGGGTCCCGTTGGCGAAGGGAGCCGGCGCAGGTAACAGCTAGACCCACTTGCACGGCTTGATGTTGAACGTCGTGAGGCATCGCAGGTGACGGGAGAGTACGGTTGCGCAATTCCAGGGCTGTTACCCAGCACCTCCGCCAAATGTAAGGCGGAGGTTTATTTAAAAGAGCTGGGAGGAAGGGAGCAGCGGCGAGAACAATCCGAGGGCAACCAGGTCGGGCGCAGACACACGTGGCGATCGCAATACGGCTAACGCGCAGGGTCATCTTCTTCATTTTCACGAGTCATCTGCTTTGTCTGGGTCATCATCTTCTTCACAGTATTTAGTCCTAGCCGATCCATTCGCAACCATGTAGAGAAATTAGAAAGGCAAGTGTTAAATGAAATCTTTGGGGATTCATTTGTCTGGGCCTTGAAGAAAACATTTGTGTCGTCGGCATACATTATTAGCTCGGGATAACCGGGTATTCTTGTTATATCATTGATGTATACCACGAGTAGCAGTGGCCCTAAAATGGATCCCTGGGGAACGCCGTACAGAATTGTTATTCTGCTAGATCACATAGGGTTTACATATATGCATAGCCACCGGCTCAAAAAATATGTCCTAATTAATCCCACTGGAACTCCTCTTACTCCATAGGCTTGTAATTTATTAAGCAGTATATTGTGTTGTACAGTGTCAAAAGCTTTTCTAAAGCTAAAAACACGCCAAATGTCAGGAATTTGTCTTCAATATTTTCAATTATTTTATCTTTGATATTGATGAGTGCCTGTTCTGCAGGCTTATTCTTCTGAAACCCATAATGAAAACTACTAATTATATGATGCTTTTCAAAGAAGCTCGAGAGCCTGACGTATATGGCAAGTTCGAATATTTTTGAAAACACTGGTAGAACCGAAATAGGCCTATACTTATTAACATCGGTTTCTCCGCCACCATTATACATAGGAGTTACTTTAGCAATATTTAGTTCCTCAGGAAACTATCCAGACTGGAGCATATCATTTATAATATCGTACAAGGTCAGGCTAAGTTTATTTGCGAGATATTTTATGGGTGGGACTTTTATGCCATCTACTCCAGCAGCGACACATTTCGGTATACTGAATTATTTTATATATTTCAGTAGGTGTCGTTGGTACAAGCATAATAGATTCCAGTTGCTTCTCTGATATTAGACTGCATTTATATGCTTGAGCCTCTTCACACTAGCCTATGGTAATGAAATTTCTGTTTATTTCTTCAGTAACTTCTGTTACTGGAACACGAACGCCGTCGTTCTAAATGTCTGACATGTCTTGTTGGTGAGGCCTTCTACCCATTGCTTAGTTTATGATGTCCCATACTTTCCTAGAATCATTTGGAACATTCATGAACCTATTTTTGTAAAAATATGTTCTTCGACTTTCTTAGATAGGAATTCAATTAATTTCTAACCTTCCTTAACTCCACAAGTGCGCTTGAATCTTTGCACCTTATAAATTCGTGGTACTTTTTGTTCTTTTGCCTCATTCTCTTGTACAATTCTCGAGTGATCCATGGTTTCTTTATTTTCTTGCTCATTGCCTCACATTCTTGCGATTGGCAGGCTGCATTATAACATCTAGAAAACTTCTCCAAGAAGGCGTTATGGGCCAAATGAGCGTTGCTTTCTTCATATACATCTTCCCAAAATTCTAGTTCAATAAGTGCTCTAAATTTCTTAAGGCTGTCCTGGTTAATTGCACGGTACATAAACCTTATAGGGTGTAAATCGCTTTCTATTGCTCAAGAAGTGAGGCAAAAATTGGCATGTCGTCACTAATATTGTTAATTATAACACCAGAAGTAACATAGCCGTAATACCCGTGATGCAAAAATCAATGGAGGTAGCGGAGTCACGAGCAATCCTGGTGGGCAGTCGTATGACTTTGGCACAGGCATGAAGATTCAGGATATATTGAAATTCTTGTGCTTCTGCATTGCTTGATATTGTATCTATACTTACATCACCTAGGATTAGGATGGATGATGGTCAGGAATGAAACAGAAATAGTGCATCATCTAGGAAATATAAATTTTTTTATATATTACCCGCTGGCGGTCTGCATAAAACGCCAATTCCAAATTTTGAGACCCTGACAAAAAGGCTTGCAACGTCGTCATCCAGCGTTGTAAATTCATCTATAGCTTGGAGGTGCAAACTGTTCATAACATAGAGCGCAACGCCTTCACCTCTCTTCCCCTGCCTACTTAAACCCATACACTTGTAGCCATCTATGTGGGGCAATACATCCGTTTCAGACCGCCAGGTTTCTGTGATTTCTAGAGCATGAAATTTCATTGCGAGAGAACCAAGAAGTATTTCGAAGTCATTTATCTTGTTTTATATAGTTCTAGTGTTTAAATGTAATGTTATGAATTTTCCCCTGAAATTTTCAAATCTTGATTTAAAATGTAAAGCACGGACATTTGGAGTCCACGACAAGCTTATTGAACTGAAAGATAAATATATTGCCACGTGCCTAGCGCCGCGCAACAGCCTTGTTTGGTGCCGACGACGACGAAGCGGTTGTTGTGGGCACGAGCGGCGCGCTGGTGCTGGGCTCTGTGACTCTGTGATCGGAACGGCAAGCCGACCTTATTCTCTGGTCCTCGGCAACGTGTACCTTCCCTGTGACTTCAGTCGTGACACTGGTGGAGGTGCCATTGATGATCCCTTCTCCTGCGGACGATCCTACGCGGCCGCCTCTCGTGACCACTCCTGTTCATCGTACCAGCCGACGGCTCCGAGGCTTGCCCCCCGAGGCCTTCGCTCTTGACGAAGAGACCCTAGCTGTGGCAACGACACCGCCCGCCCGTACCATGACTGTCCCTTCCACCCCTTCGTCCTGTCTCATCCTTCAGACCCCACGCACCTCTAAACCATTTCACGGTGAGCAGTTTGAAGACGCCGAGGACTGGCTAGCTCACTACGAAAGGGTCGCGACGTTTAACGGCTGGGACGACGTTGCGAAAATGCGGAACGTCTACTTCAGCCTTGAAGACGCTGCTCGGACATGGTTCGAGAACCGCGAGGCCACATTCTCTACGTGGCCGGCCTTCCGAAGCCAGCTCCTCGGTACGTACGCCAACAGTGACCGCCGAGAGAATGCCGAGCGTGCCCTAACCTGTCAAGTTCAGCGTCAGAACGAAGGGGTCGCAATATACGTTGAAGACGTCACGCGCCTTTGCCATCGCGCCGACCCGTCCATGAGTGAGGAGAAGAAGGTGCGGCACCTGATGCACGGCGTCAAAGAACAGCTTTTTTCCGGCCTCGTGCGGAACCCGCCCACCACAGTCGCCGCGTTTCCTGCCGAAGCTGTGACCATGGAGAAACTGCTACAGCAGCGATGCAGCCAGTACGGTCGGCCGCTGAATTCCATCACCACACTACCGCCGTCTGACCGAACCGACTACAATCCCGGGCAAGATATTAGCTCCCTTCGCGACCTCATTCGCACCGTGGTTCGCGAGGAGCTCCAGCAACTTCATGGATCATTTACTCCTGCTGCAGCTTCCCTGGCCAGCATCATCCGTGAGGAGGTCCAGAACGCACTCACGCCACCGACAAGTACAGTCGTTCCACCACCACCCCCGGGCCCCACCCAGCGGATGACTTATGCTGATGTCACACGCCGCCCAGCCCTGCTACCTACCTCTTCGCCTTACACGCAACCTCAGGTCGCTGTGCACGCTGCGGAACCGCTGCCCCTTTGGGCAGATCGGCGCCAGGCGCCCCGGAAGACTGATTTCTGGCGCGCTCCAGATAACCTCCCTCTCTGCTACCACTGTGGCGAAGCAGGTCACCTCTACCGGCAGTGCCCTTATCGTCAGATGGGCCTTAGAGGATTTTCCCCCGACAGCCCTCGTCCACGGCCCGGTCAGCGGCCTCAGGACATCGCCGAGTACGTCACCCGCCAGCGTAGTCTGCCACATTCTCCTCGTCGCGAGTCGCGCTCGCCTTCGCCTCGTCGCTCTTCGCCTTCTGGGCCACGGTATACCGCTGGACGCCATGGTTCCTCGAGCCCTCATCGGGAAAACTAGCTCCGGCGACCTTTGGGGGCGAGGCCGCCGCACACCGATTCGCCGTAAAGCTTCCACCGCCGCACCGCTCGATTCGCCCCGACGTCGAACGCCGAATTCCTGTCCAGTTTTCGCCGCATAGATCAGATCGCCCCGACGTCGTCCGCATCGCCGACCAGTTATCACCGCAGTGTCGCTTAAATTGTCCCGACGCCGACCACCCAACCGCCGTCCAGCTTCCGCCGCCACACCGCTCACTTCACTCCGAACCGACGTCGACAGGCCCTGGTCTTGGCCGGGTCTTCCTGGACATCCCTATTATCGTCGACACGAAGGAGGTCAGCGCTTTAGTTGATACGGGAGCCGATTATTCTATCCTTAGCGGGCGGCTTACAAGGACACTGAAAAAGGTGGTGACGCCATGGAACGGACCAGACATACGGACGGCAGGCGGACATGTGGTTGCACCACTGGGTATGTGTACAGCCCGGGTTACGGTGCGAGGCTGCACATTTGTTGCGACTTTTCTTGTTCTACGCGAATGCTCTCGTGATGTTATTCTTGGCATCGACTTCCTTCGTGAGCACGGTGCCACTATAGATCTACCGAACCGTTTGGTGACGTTTTCCGCCAAACTGGCCACTGAAAGGCATGAGTACCGCGGGTCCCACTCCACGCTGCGAGTCGCCGATGATAGCCTCACAGTGCCACCACGTGCCAGCATCCTCGCCAGAGTTACTTGTGAGGAGCCACATCACGGCCTCCGGGTTGTTGAGCCTAATGTCTCCCTCTCACTCGCCTTGGGAGTTTCTGTGGCAAGAGGTCTAATTGTTTCCTTCGTGGAAGAGAGACGGAGGTGCTTGTCACCAATTTCTCCAATGAACATCGACATCTGTTCCGTGGCACTGTCATCGCTTACGTCGACCATCTGCACGAAGTCGCCGAATGTTTTGCTTCAGAGGAAGCTACGCCTAGCACTGAACCGGATGATGCCGTACACGCTGTCGACATCAATTCTAGCCTTTCCTCCGTTGAAAAGAGGCAACTCCAAGATCTATTGCTGGAGTTTCGTGTGTGCTTCACGTCTTCATCTAAAGTGCAGCAAACGTCGGTCATTAAACACCGGATTATCACGCATGAAGACACTCGACCCATCCATCAGCAGCCCTATCGTGTGTCTCCTCGGGAGAGAGACGCTATCCAACAGCAAGTCAAGGAGATGCTCGCCGATAGCGTCATTCAACCTTCAAGCAGCCCATGGTCGTCGCCTGTAGTCCTCGTTAAAAAGAAAGACGGAACACTTCGTTTCTGCGTTCACTATCGGAAACTTAACAGTATGACAAAGAAGGACGTCTATCCGCTGCCACGGATTGACGACTCTCTCGACCGACTTCGCCGAGCCAAGTACTTCTCCTCCATTGACCTCAGGAGTGGTTATTGGCAAATTGACGTTGATGAGAGGGACCGTGAAAAAAACTGCCTTCGTAACACCAGATGGGCTCTATGAATTCCGCGTCCTCCCATTCGGGCTCTGCTGTGCTCCTGCCACCTTCCAGCGGATGATGGACACTGTGCTCACAGGTCTTAAGTGGCAGACATGCCTTGTTTAACTCGACGACGTGATAATTTTTTCACCGACGTTCACAGAACACCTGCGCCGCCTGAGAACTGTTCTCGAAGCTGTCCGGTCTGCCAACCTTTCTCTCAAGCCTCAAACGTGCCACTTCGGGTTCACCGAATTGAAGTTTCTTGGGCACATCGTGAGTGCTGATGGCATCCGAGCTGACCCTGAGAAACTTGCTGCCGTTGCTGCCTTTCCCGTCCCCGCCCACAAAAAAGCAGTCCGACGGTTTTTGGGGCTGTGCTCCTATTATCGTCGCTTTATCAAACACTTTGCACAGATGGCCAGCCCTCTGACTCTCCTAACTCGAGATGACGCATCATTTTCCTGGGGTGCCGATCAGCAGATGGCTTTCGACGAGTTACCACGCCGGCTCCAGTCACCCCCGACCCTGGCACATTTCGACGATGATGCCGACACAGAGTTACACACGGATGCGAGCAACGTCGGCCTTGGTGCCGTTCTAGTTCAGCACCAAGACGGGGTCGAGAAAGTAATTGCCTACGCCAGCCGTGCACTTTCCCGTGCAGAGTGTAACTATTCCACCACTGAAAAAGAATGTTTGGCGGTAGTATGGGCCGCTGCCAAGTTCCGCCCGTACCTTTATGGCCGACCGTTTCGTGTCATCACTGACCATCACTCCTTGTGTTGGCTGAAAAACTTAAAGGATCCTTGTGGCCGCTTAGCACGTTGGGCATTGCGCCTGGAGGAGTTCGATTTCAATGTTATTTATAAGTCTGGCCGGAAGCACACCGATGCTGATAGCCTGTCCCGCGCGCCCGTCGGCCCTCCTTCGTCAGATGCCACCGACGACGATAGCTTCCTCGGAGCAGTCACTACGTCCGATCTCACCTCCAAACAGCGTGCCGACGACGAGCTGCGACTGATTATTGACCATCTTGAAGGTGGGCATCCTACAATACCCCGGTATCTTGCTCGGGGGTGGTCGTCGTATTGCCTCCGCAATGGGGTGCTTTATAAGAAGAATTCTACGTCGAGTGCGAAAACATACCTGCTAGTCATACCGGCTGATCTAAGGCACGAAATCCTCCTGGCCTGCCACGACGAACCAACTTCAGGGCATCTTGGCTTTACACGCACCCTAAACCGAGTCCGGCAGAACTATTACTGGCCACATCTTTCCCCGAGCGTTAGACGTTACGTACAGACTTGTCGACAATGCCAGCGGCGAAAAAAACCCACGCTCAAGCCATCCGGTATGTTGCAATCTATTGAACCACCCCTCACACCCTTCGAGCAAGTGGGCATGGACCTTTTAGGCCCATTTCCTTTATCCTCGAACGGACACAAGTGGATCGTAGTCGCTACAGACTACTTAACACGCTACGCCGAAACGAAGGCCCTTGCCCGAGGTACTGCCGGCGAAGTTGCTCGATTCTTTATGAACGACATTGTGCTCAGACACGGTGCACCGTCGACCATCATTACCGACCGAGGAAAGGCGTTTACAGCTCGGCTACTGCGGGACACCTTAACTCTCAGCCATACCGAGCATCGCACAACAACAGCGTATCACCCTCAGACAAATGGATTAACGGAACGACTAAACAAAACTTTGGCGGACATGATCTCAATGTACATCGACGTCGAACATAAAATGTGGGACGAGATCCTGCCGTATGTCACCTTCGCCTACAATACGGCTCCGCAGGAAACCACGAAGTTTACGCCGTTCCGTCTCGTATATGGCAGAGAGGCCCGCACGATGTTGGACGCGATGCTCCCGTGCGGGGAAGAAGCGGTCGAACCCGATGCCGTCCATTTCGCAGAACAGGCCGAGCAAACCCGTCAGCTGGCCCGCCTGCACTTCAAGGAGCAGCATGCCACCGACGCTCGCCACTATAACCTCCGGCACAGGGAAGTCCACTACGAACCAGGGGACCAAGTGTGGGTGTGGACCCCCGTGCGCCACAAAGGCTTGAGCGAGAAACTACTCCACCGCTATTTCGGACCCTATAAAGTCCTGCGCCGCTTAATCAACGTTAATTACGAAGTCATTCCAGATGGAACTGTGACCGTCAGTGTTCGACGCCAGCGGCCTGAAATTGTGCATGTGGTGCGCTTAAAGCCATACTTTTCGCGCTACTGAGCGCTTCCTGCAAGTGAAACCTTGCGTTATTGTGCAGTTCACCTCATTTTTTTTTCTTCCTCTCACCTTGTCATCGGGACGATGTCTTCTTTCACGGGGGGGGAGTAATGCCACGTGCCTAGCGCCGCGCAACAGCCTTGAGTTCTATGGCTTGAGTTCTATGGTTTGAGTTCTTGGCTTCTATGAGTTCTATGGCTTCCGTGGCGTTTTTCATAACATATTGAACTCTTATTTATCTGCGCGAGTACAAGTAGTAATTAACAATAAATTATCCGACCCGAAATCAGTTTTAGCAGGCGTCCCGCAGGGAAGGATATTGGGGCCTCTACTTTTTATCATCTACATTAATGACATCGTTCTCATTGACCCACGCCCAACATTTATAATATATGCTGATGATACCAGTTTATTTTTCAAATCTAGAAATATACAAAATCTGACTGAACAAGCAAACACGTGTTTACATCTTTTAAATCATTGGTCGATCGTCAACTCACTATCTATAAACATAAATAAAACAAAAGTCGTGCTTTTTAGGCCAAGAAATAAAATAGTGTGCGATAGCGACATTTCACTTCGGATTGGGTCATTGCCTTTAGAAGTTGTCTCCGCCGTAAAAAGCCTTGGAGTATATTGCCACATGCCTAGCGCCGCGCGACAGCCTTGTTTGGTGCCGACGACGACGAAGCGGTTGTTGTGGGCACGAGCGGCGCGCTGGTGCTGGGCTCTGTGACTCTGTGATCGGAACGGCAAGCCGACCTTATTCTCTGGTCCTCGGCAACGTGTACCTTCCCTGTGACTTCAGTCGTGACAATATTCCAAAAATTACCATTGGCCCATCAACGCACAATACATGGTTCACTTCACAAGTAAAGCGATGCATGAATCAAAAGAAGCGTTTATACTCTAGACCAAAACAGACTGCCTCGAATGGTGATTGGGAGCGTTACAGGAATCATGCAGCAGCTTGCAAGAAAGAGATTGAAGCAGCTAAAGACAAACTTTTTAATCACGATATATCGGCTCAATTAAAAAATAATACCAAAAAATTTTGGAAAGTAATAAATCCCAGGTCCTCAGCTGGAAATTTATCAATTATAAAGGATGACGAACACCTTTCGCCATCACAAGCAGCAACAGAATTTAATTTATTTTTTAGTTCCGTATTCACTGAAGAGATGCCAATCCCCCCCCCCCCCCCCGATCTTAACTTCACTTCTATTAGTGCCACCATGAATAATCTGATTATCACTCATGGAGGGATAGAGAAAGCTATTGACAGACTACAAATTAACTCGTCGCCTGGTCCAGACGGCATATGCCCTAAACTGCTAAAATTAACAAAACCTTTTGTATCTCACATTTTTACTGCCTTGTTCCAGCAATCCCTTCACACCGGGTGCGTACCTGACTCGTGGAAACTTGCTCGTGTTACTCTCATATTTAAATCAGGTGACCAATCCATGTAACAAATTACCGACCTATCTCGTTAACCAGTATACCGTGCAAATTGTTGGAGCATATCATATCATCGGCCATAATGAAATACTTAACCGAGCACAACTTCTTTTCCCCTAATCAGCATGGTTTCCTGCATGGTCGTTCGTGTGAGACGCAGTTGTTTGAATTAATAACCGACCTTCGCCATGCCGTGCACGCTAAATTAAGGATTGACGATATATTTATTGATTTCGCGAAAGCGTTTGATAAGGTACCCCATTATCGTTTATTACTGAAGCTAAATTATCTCAACATTAACAAGCATATTATCACCTGCATTACCAACTTTCTTACCAATCGTTACCAATATGTCTGTGTAAATGGGTGTTGTTCTTCCCCAACCGTGGTAAAATCTGGCGTGCCGCAAGACTCGGTGCTTGGACCAATTTTATTCCTGATCTACACTAATGATATAAGTGAATTTATTAACTCTACTGCTAGATTATTTGCTGATGACTGCGTTATATATAGACAGATTACCAAACCTGACGACACCAACTCTTTGCAGTCAGACCTGGACAGAATCACCACTTGGTGTGAACAGTGGCAAATGCAAATTAACGTCTCTAAAACAAAGACTATAACATTCACCACCAATAACCAGCTTCAAAATCACTGTTATTCCATGAATAGTATTCCCATTGAGATTGTCTCTACAGTCAAATACCTAGGTGTTCATTTTTCGTCTGATCTAACATGGAATAACCATATCGATGCTATCGTCAGTAAATCATCTAAAGCACTTGGTTTCATCAGACGTCCTTTGCACCAAGCTGATCCTGCCACCAAACGTTTAGCCTACACTACCCTCGTCCACTCAAAAATAGAATACGCATCATTAATTTGGAACCCGCATCAATTGTACTTAATTCACAAACTGGAATCAGTACAAAATAAAGCAGCGAGATTTATAACTAAGAACTATTCACGTCAGTCCAGCATAACGGCAATCAAAGCATCCATAAAGCTACCATCACTCGAAAAGAGAAGAATACTAGCACTATTATCACACTTTCACAGATTGTATCACAGTCACTCTTCATTCGCTTCATACTATATTAGACCCGCCCACCTTATCTTTCCGCGCTTGGATCATGCTCTCAAAATCGAACCCATGTTTGCACGTACCCATCTCTTTAGTCATTCACCATTGTTTCTTGCCGTTCACCACTGGAACAAGTTACCGAGTGATATTGTCTTCACCTTAAATCATGACGCCTTTGCGCAAAAACTAAAGTGTTTTTTTTACAAATAAATTCTGATTAGGAAGGCTCGACTCCTGCATATGCTCAACTTCGAATTTTCTGTACTTTTTTTCCCCATTTTGCCTGTTCTGGATTTGTGTTGCTTGTAGAGCTATGTGTAGAGTATTGTTGATATGTAACTGTACACCTCCCCCCCCCCCCCCCCCCTATGTAATGCCTGAAAAGGGCCTTTAGGGTATGTGAATAAATAAATAAATAATAACAGCAGTGTACGTCCGTATCCTCAGCCATAGATAGTGCCATTGCTGATGTCTTTCTTTAAGTCATGATTAAGTTTGAAATTTTCTCAACATCTGACAAGCAGGCGATGCGTACGACGTACGTCAGCTTCTTCGTCCTTCCTTGCAAGTATTCTTCGGCCACGAGTCCACACAAACTTCCTGCAATTTTCTTCTTTTGTACGATTGCATAGCAAAGCAGTTCCTCGTCCAAGGTGGTTAAATGCTCGTTTATGTATACTGGTTTGCTGTCTCCAGCGTATTCCAGGTCTTCAGTGTTGAGCTGCTGTTTTCTTGTCTTTTGCAGGATTTTGTCATTTGTTCGTTGCACAAAGCGCCAGACAATGTTCTTCTCTTGCGTTTTAAACGTAGGCACTCGCCGGCAAATGTCTAAGTCTGAATCTGCAATTGGCTCACCCAATAATGTCCCGATTTTCTTAACAACGTCACATACATCTCCGCTTTCTCGAACACCCCGTATCTCCAGATTGTTCCACCTCTGGTATATTCCCAGTTCTTGTAGCTTCTCACTCAGTCTATGGTTCTCTGCTCTTAGTCCTTCATTCTCTTTGTGTGAATCCTGAAGCTCTTTGTGCAGCTCTTTCATTTCTTTCCGGAGTTCATTTACTCCATTGCAGGTGTCGCTGCAATATTTGACGCTTACCTTTAATGTCCTCAGGTCAGCTTTTACTTCGCGTTTCATATCTTCCACGCATTTCGCGAGATCTTTCTCTTCCTTACTCATGACAGCGCGTTATCGCGGCGCAATGACTCAATGGCACGCTTAATCTCAGCGGAAAAAGCAATGTACAACAAAATAGAAGTAATATTCCTGTTACTAAGAAAAGAAGCGCCAACAGAGACAAGACGTAAGAAGTGACACGGACAAGCGCTTACTGACAACTGAATTGTCCGTGTCACTTCTTACGTCTTGTCTCTGTTAGCGCTTCTTTTCTTAGTAACATGCACCAATTAGCCCCAGCAAAAAGTTCTACTTAATATTCCTGTGTTCGGCAGCAGCACGCTAGCAGTAACTTATTTACAGAATTATCAGAAAGATCACCCTTTCTCACCTGTATAGAGTACAGAGCGGTTAGGTCCGTCGCCTATGCGTACCGCAGCCGAACTGAAGCTCGATGGTGTAGGCAGGGTCCTTTTATAGCTGAAACCGTCATTTTAATCAACCAAATTATCCGACAGGCTTTCGTAAAGAATATTGCACAATACATCATATTCACACTATCAATAAGGTGATAGAGAAATAGGCACAATATACACAACCCTTATTATAACTTTCATTGATTACGAGAAAACCTTCGACTCAGTGGAAACCTGAGCAGTCATACAGGCATTGCGGGATGAGGGTGTAGAAGAGCCTTATGTCAAAATACTGGAAGATATATATAGATGCTGTTTATTCTCTCTTTTTTGAGGGGGAAGGGAGAGTGCATCTTCCACGAACGGCATCGTTTCCTCGTGTCTGCGTTTCTCGTCGCCTGTGTGCCCTCCTTTTCAGTTTGTGAGTGTGTCCTCTAAACTCGTGTGCGCGACGAGGTGACAAAGGGGACCAAGAGTGCGGAGATACTCCCAGTTTTCGAGCTCTGGTGGCTGGCCCGGTAAAGGGTTTCGACGGCGGCACCCGGGAAGCGAGTTGAGCAGAGAAACGGCCGGGAGCAGCTGAAAGCGGCAGCCCCTCGGACTCTGGGCAAGACAGTGCCTTCTTAGACGTCAAAGGAGAGAGAGGTTTGAGTCGTGTGTTCCGTCTGACCGCTTTGTGTATTCCTACCGTACAGTTATATAGTTTTTCTTGTTTCTCTGTTAAAGAATGCGTCTCCGAGTCGTCCCTGTTTCCTCAATATTCACAGACGCAAGATTCCAGTCTCTCACATTTCGCAACAATCGAAGCTGCACAACTACCATAATTCTCTATAAAGTCACAATAAAATTCCAATAAGGAAGGGAGTCAGGGAGGAGACAGGGTCTCGCCAATGCTATTAACCGCCTGTTTACATGAGGTATTCCGACGCATGAATTGGGAACACATGGGCATAAGAGTTAATGGAGTGTACCTGAATAATCTGCGTTTCGCTGATGACATTGCCTTGCTGAGTCACTAAGGCGGCGAACTACAATTCGTGATATGTTACACATATGTGGGATGAAAAGGGGCAAGCACAATGGTTTGCTCGCTTTCTCCCAGCAGGAGCCAAGGCAGACATAGGAGGGGTTTGCCTCAACGCCACTTGCCACGTGGGACCCCGCACAGGCCTCGTATCATGTGCTACTTGGGTAATGAAAAGGAATGAAGCATATGGTTTGGTTCGGTTGATGGGGTTTAACGTCCCAAAGCGACTAAGCTAGGAGGAATACCGCAGTTTAGGGCTCCGCAAATTTCGACCCCCTGGGGTTCTTTATCATGCACTGACATCGCACAGTGCACGGGCCACTAGAATTTCGCCTGCGTCGAAATTCGACCGCCGCGGCCGGGATCGAGCCGGCGTCTTTCGAGCCAGCAGCCGAGCGACATAACCACTCAGTCACCGCGGCGGCGGAGTGCAGCATATAACAGTTTGTGAGATGTAGAGCGTAGGATCAACAGACAAGTTGGAAGTCCAGTGGTAAATGGGTGCCCGGGATGCGGTTGTATCTTTCGCGACAAAAACAATTTGGCAGTGGTTTAATTTGGCTAGCTCTGGACTTCAAAGAAAAAAAGACACGCTTGTTAAGAGTCTCCGCTACATGCTCGCGACAACAGTTATATATATATATATATATATATATATATATATATATATATATATATATATATATATATATATATATATATATATATATATATATATATATATATATATATATATATATATATATATACATGACCAAGTGGCTATGACGCGGTATCACATGGTCTTACAACACCCCGATCGGATGTCATCAGGGGTCTTCACATCTCCACATCGGATGTTCTTAAGGTCAAAGGTGAGTCCAAATGTCACCCAGTGTGAAAGGTGAGGGGTGAACTAAAGGTCATGGGCCAAGGTCAGCGGTCAAGGGTACGACACCATAACTATTCCACATTTGATCATACACGTTGTTGAGAACGGAAAATTCGTACCTGGGAAGGATTCCCAGAAGGCCAGCGTGAAGTCAGAGCTGTTGAATTCGGCCAAGTCGGACCCGCGAGGAATTCCTGGAAGATTAACGTGAAGGCGGATGAGCTATCGAGAAGGCACGCAGCTGCAAGGACTGGCGTTCGCGGAAGCACCGGCGACAATGGCGGCGCTAGGTGACAGAGTCTGCCTCGGGCCGCCGGACGGAGTGTTGCTTTCAAGGGTGACGCTGGGGATGTTATTCGAAAGGCGACCTCGACAGAGTTCCCGCGTTTTGGACAACAGGAGGGGGAGTACAGGGTCGTTCATCCACCTGCTGGGAGACGGCTGGATATTCCTGTACCACGGTGATGCCGAACCAGCCACGTTGGGGAAGTATGAGCACAATATTACAGAAGGTTGCTAGTTATACAGTGTTAGCTAAGGCATCTTGAAATAAACGGTGATCATCGATTAGTGCCAGTGGTGCGGGAAGGTGATTCCACTCGTCGGATGTCCGGTCTAAAAAGGAATGAAAGTAGGTTTTCGTTCTGCAGAATGGTATTCCAACCTTGTGGGCGTGATCCATGCGTGATGACACGTACTGTGGTGGTGAAATAAGTTCTTCGCGTAGAAAAGAATGGTGAAAAGTTTATAAAAAAGGCGAAGACGAAGTGCTCGACGACGAGACGCAAGGGATGGCAGACCGAGACTAGATTTCATGCTGGTTATGCTTGCAGTTCTGTTGTAGTTAGAGAGAATGAATCGTGCAGCTGTATTTTGGACCATCTCAAGTGAGTGCGTTAAGTTCTGATGATAAGGATCCCATATCGATGCAGCGTATTCGAGTTTAGGTAAAACTAGTGTTTTGTACAGTAAAAGCTTCAGCGATGATGGTGCTTTAGCAAAGTTACGACGAAGGTATCCAAGTGTTTTGTTGGCGTTGTTAACGACATGTGTGACATGAGCAATCCAGGTAAGGTCATTAGTAATGTGAACACCGAGGTATTTATAAGAGTGTACGGAGTCTAGAGACAAACCGTTAAGGTTATAAGAGGACAAGTTATTAGTCACTCGCAGACACACGCTTGAATTTGCACTTGTTAACATTAAGGTCCATTAGCCAAGTTTTACGCCAGGTTGAGATGTAGTCGAGGTCGGATTGTAGCATTAGCATGTCGCCATCGCATGTTGTTTCCCTGAATATTACGCAGTCGTCGGCGAATAGGTGAATTTGAGATGAAATGCAGGATGGTAGGTCGTTAATGTAAATAAGGAAAAGAAGCGGACCGAGCACAGAGCCTTGCGGAACACCGGAGTGAACCACACTCGGATCTGAGGTGAGGTCATTAATAGAAACAAACTGTTGACGGTTTGTAAGAAAAGCTTCAAGCCAGGTTAGAATCTTTGGGTCCAGGTTAAGTGGCTGCAATCTGTATAGTAGTAAGTTATGACACACTTTATCAAACGCTTTCGCGAAATCTATGAACACGCAGTCAGTTAGTTAGTTACGATAAAGGATAACATGCCACTTATTAGTAAAGGACACAAGTTGGGTTTCGTATGAATATGATTTTCGGAATCCGTGTTGAAATTGCGAGAAGAAAGAGTTCGATTCTAGAAAGTTAGCTAGGTGAGAAAACAAGATGTGTTCGAGAAGTTTACAAGGAAAGCTGGTGAGAGAAATTGGCCGGTAGTTTAGTGGAGAATACTTGTTACCTGATTTGTGGAGTGGAATCACCTTCCCCACCTTCCATGCGGCAGGTGGCGAACCCTGGTCAAGTGACTGCTGAAAAATTTTTGTTAGTATGACGGGAGAATAAACACTTGTATTTTTTAAGTATTTGGCATTGATTAGGTCGCAGCCTGGAGCAGCGGATATTTTTAGAGATTTTATCAGGTTTGAAACACCATCAAGGTCTATTGTAACAGGATACATGGGCGCATAATGAAATGACACTGTGCTAGGAAGCGGGGGATCGGTGGTGATAGAAAAATTGGATGTGAAAACGTCGTTTAATACGGAAGCTTGCAGTTCGGGGGGAATGGTAGCTCCAGAGTTGTTAACAAGGGATATGCTATTGCTGTCAGTCGGGTTGATGGTGCGCCAAAACTTTCGCGGGTCAGTGCATAGCATGGACGGAAGGGTAACTTGTGAAAAAGTGTTCTTCGCCTGTTTTAACGCTGCAATATATATACGCAGTCCATCGGTCACAGTTGGAAGAATATTTTGCAAGTTTGTACATACGCTTTTTCCTGTTAGACAACCACTTGATATTAGTGCTGTACCAGGGAGCTGTGCTGTTAGAGGTAAGTATACGAGTTGGTATGCACTTATGTGTTAAGTCCTTAGTTTTAGCCACGAACAAGTCCCAATTCGATTGAACGCTGCGATCGAAAAACCGTCCAAGAAATTGTCCACGAATACACGCAGCTCACTGTTTATGGCGTCAAAGTTGGCCTTATTGTAGTTATAAATTGTTTTCATTTTCTTGACATTTTTCGGCCGAGAGATGCAAATTCCAAAGGTTATGAGGGTATGGTCGCTCAGGCATGGCATGTACGTAATGTTCGAAACAGAAGTAGGTTGCGTTGTAAGGACCAGGTCGAGCGTATTTGAAACGAAATCTGTTATTCTAGTAGGTTCTTTTACAAGTTGTGTATGAAAGAAGACAGAGCATAAATCAAGGAAGTCTTTAGCTAGTGTCGAGCTGGGATTGATTGCATCATGGAGTTCGTTCACTAAATTAGAAGAGTCAGATGGAGGACGACAGCAAACTCCAATCACAAGTTTCTGGTTATTAAGAACGATGTTAGCCCAAATTAACTCTAAGGAAGTGGGAAACTGAATGCATTGTGACTGTAAGTCCTTATTAATGGCTAAGAGAACACCACCTCCCTGTCTAGTAGTGCGTGTCGCTACGATAAAAGGAAAACCTGCGGGCTGTCGGAAAGAGTTCCCAGTCGTTAATTTGAGGTCGAAACCAGGTCTCAATTAACACAATAATGTCGGCATTAATAATATCAATTGCAGAGGCTAGTTCATTACGCTTGTTAAGGATGCTACGTATGTTTGCAAAACAATACCAGTATGTTTAACTGACGTGTTTCACTTCCCCTCCCGTTTTCCTAGCTAGTGTCTTGTGATGACGCTCCATCGTGGCAAGCATGCGTATTCTGTGGTGAGGCAGACTCGACTGTGCTATCAGTGGTAGCTATATTATGTTGCGGCACTGCGCCGTGGAAAGCATCTGTTTTCGGTGGCATGGTAATCTCAACTATGCTATCAATGGAGGCATTGTAGGCATATAATTTATCATTCACGGTCATTTTGTTGTAGCGCAACTGAAAACTAGGGGAGCCTGGCAGACGTTTCGCGAAATTAACTAGCTTAGTTCTGGCAGTACGCGTGGCGGGGGAAAAATCTTCGGACACTGTTATAAGCTTATCTTTAAGTTTGTTGCGTGTCGAAAGTACGCGTTCTTTCAGTTTCAAGTTGTTGAACTTGACTATGATAGGGCGACATTTTGAGGGAGAGTACTGGCCGAGGCGATGTGCGCGTTCTATTGATGTCTGATAGGTTGTCGATGATGCCTGCGAGGGTTTCTTTCACACTGTCTTCAGTTTAATTCCAGGATTCGCGGGAGTCGGGAACGCCTCGGAAAAGCAGGTTATTGCGCCGCGATCTTCCTTCGAGTTCGTCGAGACGAGATTGCAAAGGATCATGCTGCGTTGACAGGGCTTGTAGGGAATTTTGAATGTGGGTCGCTTTTGCAGCAAAATGGTCTAGCGGCTCTGTTTTCTTTTCCAGGGTGTGCAACATTTCTTGAATGCGGCCAATTTTTTTCTCTACGTTTTTTGTACTGGTTTTTACGGCTTTTATGTCTGCGGAAAGCTCAGCCTGATTCTTTGCAGATAGAACAAAACGTGCGTGCACATCCTTAAGAAGGTTAAAAATGGCAGCCATTTGCTCGGAAGGCTCGCTCGGAAAAGACTGGCTTTCGAGCACGGATTCACAGCGAGTGTTGGGTCCTGGGTTTGTTTCTGCATCCCCGGAACGCAGTGGCAGGAACAGCATTAAGAAACACTAAAAAACAACCTCAAGAAACACTTGTGGGCACGGGAGCAACAGCAAGCACAGATTACTGCTTTTCTTAGCATGGAGGGAAAAAAAGGCCTAAATGCCTGCGGAATGCAGAAGCAGGGTGCGAGAGACATGCTGTCAGCGCTGCTCTCGTACCCACTGAAGATGTTGTCGGGTTGTCGGTCGTTTAAATAGCCAGTGGGAGCGCACGACATCGTCGATGTCATTGGTGCGTGGTAGGCCGTGCGCAGTGGTGGTAGGAAAACCAGCCGCAGGTGGTCATCTGGAAGCACCGATCTGAGGGTATCCTTTGAGGGTGACGGCGGAAGGACCGGGCTGGATGATAGGGCCTGGGCCGATGTCGAAGTGCACAGGAGCAGGAGTGCCAAGAATGCCTGCGGAATGCAGAAGTGCGGTGCGTGAGACATGCTGTCAGCGTTGCTCTCGTGCCCACTCCTATAGACTATACCATTGTCGAAAGCTTAAGAGTTGTGCGCGGTAGCAGCATCTTTAGGACACAGCAAGGAGGCCCGGAAAGCAGCGGATGACCGCGTCGGTGCTGTTCCAAGACACGGGCCTCAAGCTAGAAGCACAAGTTGCGAAGAGGGAAGCAAGCAGTACCGTTGCAAAAAGTGCATTAGATGGCGTAGTCCAAGGCAGTGCCCAGCCTACGGGAAAAGGTGCAATAAATGCCGCAAGCTTGACCAATTCGCGCCTTGCTGAGTAGGAATGCCCAAAGTCCGTCAATTCAGCAAAGAGAGCAGTGACGATGACTCTGACATTCTCTAGTGTGTAGCTGAAAGCAGAATCAGCAAAGGCTAGTAGTGGACGCTCAAGTTGCTTGCAGGAGTGTTTTTTTTAATTAGAACTGGGTCGCACGCCAGCCTGCTTCCGTTCTCTGTTCACGGAAGGACGCAGAAGGCAGACGAGTCGACGCCTGCTAGTGCGGTACTTCGAGCGTACAACGGGCCTGTCATAACTAATTTAGGAACGACGAAACAAGAGGCGACCGTTGCTAGCAGCGTTACTATAACAAGTCACTTTCGGAGCTTCTCATATCGGCCAGCAGCGGAAGGTGTCTGCAGTGGTGGTCACGAGATCCAACGGTGCTGCAGTCCAGTCTCGCTTTCGGCCGCGCAGTTCTTTCGCTACTGAAGTGTGACGTTCCTTGTGTGTGCTACGAGGTTCCGCGTTCGACGGCGCGGCGTAGACGGAGACCCAGATGACAGCGGCATCATCAATTACCCAGCCATGCTCGTTGAGAGTGACGACAAGAACGAAGGGGTTTAAGCCCAACAGGACCCAACCGGACCCGCCGCCGCCGCCGCGGGGAAACGGGCTTTATCCTCCCCAATTGCCGTGGCGGTTCCAGGGGAGGCCTCCCGAGCACATCCCAGGACAAGGGACCACTTTCCCGGCCGGTGACCCGCGGGAACTGTCAGCGGGCCAGAGCGCGCCTTACCTTGAGGAGCGAGTGTCAGTTGATGGATGGAGAGCGGAGGCCGGTGACCCGCGGGAACTGTCAGCGGGCCAGAGCGCGCCTTACCACAGCCGACGCTATGCGCTACCTCGAAGACAACCTTCTTTCCCTCGGACTCAACACGTGAGGGGGGCGAGACCATAAGTGCGGTGGTATGTTTGTGCGCCCAAGTGAAAGCCCTAGCCCCCCTCCTTCCCCTCCGGCTTGGGCGTCCTCACCCTAGGGAGTGTGGAGAAGAGGATATAAAAATCGACAAGCAGTACGGAAGAGGGACGCTCAGGACGACATCGTTCGCCAAGAGGGCCTTCAGCGCCGAAGCCCGACGGCGTGAATCTTCTGCCAGCAACCGTTCGAGATCAACTCCGGAGCCCCTCCATAGTCCCAATAAGTCGTCGGCACGTAAGCTCGGACGCCCCAGCCTCTGAATCTTAATCATGTATAATTATTGAATATATCTGTTTGTTTAAACTGAGCCATACGGTGTCTCTTTGCCTCTCCGTCCCGTGTGGACCTGCGCATTATGGGGGTCATCACACTGGTGTCAGAAGTGGGGTCTCAAAAGCAAATGTCCTCTGAATGCTGTGACATTCATGACTTCAAAATTGTAATCAAAAGGGAATCACGGGACTGATTGTGGGACTTTTACCCCCATTTGAGAGGCTTGAGGCACTGGAGGGCTTGAGAAAAAAAATGCCTGTATCTGAGGGAGCTCCCACTCCACAGCCGTCGCTCGGAGCAAGCATGCTGGCATTAGGAAGCGTCATTCCGACGTTTACGGGAGATAAGACAGGGGTTCCAATCTGCGATTTCTTTTCCATGCTAGAAGAGATTGGGAAAATGGGGGGATGGTCCGATGCTCAAATGCTGGGAATGGCGAGGTGTAAGATGGCAGGAGCTGCTCATGATTTTGCATGGCGAGACGAAAAAGTAAAATCCACAAAATCATTTGCGGAATTTAAGAAGCTCGCGTTTGAGCATTTCGACACTGAACCACGTCACGTGCGGGTACAGAGGTTCCGTGACGCCGGACAGATGGTAGGGGAGGACGTGCGAACGTTCTCGTCGCGGCTTCAGCGCTTAGCGCGCGATACGTTAAGCAGGGAGGAGGAAGGAGACCAGCTAAAGAAGGAATACGCGGAGGATATACTTACAGAGGAAATGACCGCTTTGTTCGTGGCTGGTCTGCAAGACCCCGTGCGCCGGTTCGTGCTCTCGCGCAAGCCGAGCAATTTCGACCAAGCCGTGGAGGCCGCATTGGATGAGGAACGAAATGAGGCGTTAACGACAGCCGCAGCGAGAGTACGCGTCATAGAGAGAGCGGTGCTCAACCCTGAGGTTGCTCTCTTGACAGAGCGGTTAGATCGCTTAGAACAGCTGCTATCTCAGCAGGTGGAACGCCAGGTTGAAGCGCGCGCTCAACAGCGCCCATTCGCTGGAAACCGGAGACCGCCACAAAGCTACAGGCGCGGTATGCGAGATTTTGAAGAAATCGTATGCTTCGCTTGCCAGGGTCGCGGACACATCGCCAGGTTCTGCCGAAACGTGCGCCGTAGGGAGCCACAAAGAGAAGCAGGCGAGACACGCCCTAAGCAAGCCTACAGCGGGGCTCCAGATACCGAGACAAAAAACTAGATAGTCCTCCCCAGCCTGAGGAGCGTGGGGAGGGAGCAGTGGATAATGAGGTGGTGGTAGTTTGTGTGGCCGACGAGGCATGCCCTGTTGTGCGTTGCAAGTTAAATGGTTGTTGCATGGAATTGTTGATAGATACGGGGTCAAAGGTGACATTGCTTAAGGAGAGCAGTTTTAACACGCTTCGAAGGAAGGGGGACCGCGAGGTGTTGGAAGCGTCTGGTGGTATGGCAACCAAATTTGTAGGCATAACGGGGGATCCTCTTGGCATAAGTGGACTCTACCGGTTACACTTCTCTCTCGGCGGAATTGCATTGGAGCACCCCTGCTACGTATGCCCGGACACGGTGTCTCTGCCAAACGGAGTGTCAGGTATATTAGGGCAGGATTTTTTGAGAAAAGGGAAGGTAGTAGTCTCATTCGCTGAGGAAGAGGTTAATGCGGGCGGCTCAAAAGTTCCGTTTTTGAACAGGAGAGGGGCTGAGATTCGCATTACCGATATTGACACCCGCCAAACAGTGGGATCATTGGAGAAGGTATATTCGTGGGTTGCCGTCAGGCTGGTCGATGAGGCGGTCGTCCTTCCTTGGTCGGAGCACATTTTGTACGCGTTTGTGCCTTCAGATGTAGAGAGCGGCGCCGTGGGAGTGCTTGAGCCGGTCGACTCTCTCAGCAATGGCCTGAAGGCAGCCGCGTGCCTCGTGACAGTTAATGACGCCCACAGAGTGCCCCTACGGGTGGTTAACTATAGCCAGCAGCCACTGAGCCTTCCCAAGAACAAAACATTGGCTTTCTTCACCTCTGCGATAGAGAAACGTGAGCCCACCGATACGGTACTCGCAACTGTAGAGCATGCTAGTCCTTCGGCTGCTCCAAAGGTGTCGTTCGATCTTTCTCACGTAAAATCCAGGGAGAGGGAGGCTCTGGCTGGTTTGCTGAACGACTACTCGGAGGTATTCGCCGCGTCCAGCCTGGATTTGGGCTGCTGTGGCGTTATAAAGCACAGGATAGAAACCGGCACTTCATTGCCCGTTTACCAGCGTGCGTACAGGATTCCTTACTCCCAACGTGAGGAGATGGAGCGGCAGGTGCAGGACCTGATTGATCGCGGCATTGTCGAACACTCAAAGTCACCCTGGGGAGCACCAGCACTATTGGTGGAAAAGCCAGATGGCTCGTATCGATTGGTAGTGGACTACCGCAAACTAAATGCCGTAACTCGCTTCGATCCATACCCCATCCCCAATATACAGGAGACGCTTTCTCAGCTGGGCTCTGCCAGGTACTTCACGGTAGTGGACATGGCGGCGGGATTCTGGCAGAGTGCAATGGATCCGGCAGATGCCGAGAAAACGGCATTCAACACGCCCTCAGGGCACTATGAATGAAAAAGAATGCCGATGGGTCTGGCCAACAGCCCTGCTGTCTGGCAGAGAACCGCTGATGTTATCCTGTCAGGTCTTCTGGGGAGGCTGTGCTTCGTGTATATGGATGACATAATCATATACAGTGACAGTTTTGAGAACCATTTGCGCGATATTGAGCACGTTTTGGTGCGACTAAGAGGAGCGGGTCTCAAGCTGAAGCCCTCTAAGTGCCAATTCCTCAAAAACGAGGTGAAATACCTCGGGCACGTTGTTTCAGCCGACGGCGTGCGACCGGACCCTGAGAAACTAAGGTGTGTCTCGGATTTTCCATCCCCGACTAGCGTCCGCCAGGTCCGGCAGTTTCTCGGCCTGATCGGTTACTACCGAAGACACATAGAGGAGTTCGCCAAGCTCGCTAAGCCGCTCACCGCCTTAACAGCCAAAAATGTCGCCTTTCGCTGGGACGAAAACGCGGAGGATGCTTTTGGGGCCCTGAAAAGGAAGCTAATGAGTGCACCGCTGTTGCGCCACCCGGATTTTAATTTGCCCTTCGTTATGGCCACAGATGCGTCAAAGTTCGCAGTTGGTGCCGTGCTATCTCAGGTTATCGAGGGCAAAGAACATCCCGTTGCTTTTGCTAGCCGACAGCTGAGCCCCACAGAGCAAAAGTACGGAGCTACGGAAATGGAGTGCCTCGCCGTTGTCTGGGCAGTAAAGCACTTCAGATGCTACCTTTACGGCCGCAAATTCAAGCTAGTCACAGACTGCCATCCTCTGAAATGGGTGATGAGTGTCAGAGACCCTAGCTCGCGACTCGCTAGATGGAATCTACACCTGCAGGAATACTGCTTTGAAGTTGAGCACAATTCAGGAAAGACACATCTGAATGCTGATGCACTCAGCCGCACAGCTGCCGTGGCAGTTATAGATGTGTTTGTCCCCGTAGTCGACCCCGCCGAATTACGCACAGAGCAGTGCAAAGATCCTGACCTGAAGCGAATAATCGAAAGCTTAGAGGGCGCACCGTCTCACCCCGAACAGCTAGGTTATTTCATTGACAAAGACGGCACCCTGTGTCGGCGCACGAGGGCAACCAGGAAAGGGAGACCAGAGAAAACCGCTTGGGAGAGAGTCGTCATACCTCGGTCGTGGACAGAAAGGGTTCTTCGCGCGTTTCACGATGCGCCATGCGCCGGTCATTTTGGCGTAGCGAAGACACGCAGGCGTGTGGAGCGTTTGTACTTTTGGAGTGACATGCGACAGGATGTTAGAGACTACTGTGCGAAGTGTCATTCCTGGCTCGAAAGAAAAACACCCAAGGGACGAAGACCAGCTCCAATTCCGCCGTTCTCTGAGGTTTCGGCTCCCTTCGAGCGGACAGGTATGGACATAATGGGCCCATTGCCCATGACCACTTCCGGAAACAAGTACATTTTAGTATTTGTCGATCACCTTTCAAAATACGCGGAAGCGGTAGCACTCCCAGATCAGAAGGCAGACACGGTTGCAAGAGCATTTGTCGAACAGATCGTGCTCCGACATGGACCCCCGAGGCAACTCTTGACAAATTGGGAACGAACTTCGTGTCGCAGCTAATGAGGAGAGTTTGCGAGCTGCTTAAGATCGCTAAGAAGCAGACAACACCGTACCATCCGGCTTGCAACGGCGCGGTGGAGCGACTGAACCAAACCGTGGCCGGGTTCCTGTCGCATTTTGTTTCGCGCGACCAGCGGGACTGGGACTTGTGGCTCCCGTATGCAATGTTTGCCTACAATTCCGCAGCACACGAGAGCACGGGCGAATCGCCATTCTTTCTTCTCTACGGCCGAGACCCGGACCAGCCTAGTGAAGTGCCAGAGGGCCCCCGTCGTGTCCCATACGCTTCACTGGACGACTATAAGGTTGAGCTAGAATCGCGCTTGCAAGTGGCGAGGGACATCGCAAAGGAGGCCTTAAAGAAAGCGGCGAAGCGCAGGAAGGAGGTGCACGATCGCAGTGCTAGAGACGCGCCGTTTAATGTGGGGGACAGCGTGTACATTGAGAACTGCCAAAGGCAGATTGGGCTAGCTCGTAAGTTCCAGACGAAGTGGAGAGGACCGTGCGAGGTTGTCGAGAAGCTTTCTCCGGTAAACTTCTGAGTCCGAGACGTGAACCGGCGCTTGATAAGGATACACGCAAATCGCCTCAAGTCGGCACCGGTTCAGTATTCACGAAATGAGGAAAGGGAAAGCGCGGATTTTGATGGGGACAGAAGTGAAGCGGAGCGCGCAGATAGTTCGCAAGAAACGCCCTCTCCTGCATTTGTTCGGCAGGCGCCAGAGGTGACGGCCAGAATGCCACCGGATTTACTTCATGCATTGCTAGAAGAAGAAGCGCGCGACGGAGCGTAGACGGAGACCCAGATGACAGCGGCATCATCAATTACCCAGCCATGCTCGTTGAGAGTGACGACCAGAACGAAGGGGTTTAAGCCCAACCGGACCCAACCGGACCCGCCGCCGCCGCCGCGGGGAAATGGGCTTTATCCTCCCCACTTGCCGTGGCGGTTCCAGGGGAGGCCTCCCGAGCACATCCCAGGACAAGGGACCACTTTCCCGGCCGGTGACCCGCGGGAACTGTCAGCGGGCCAGAGCGCGCCTTACCTTGAGGAGCGAGTGTCAGTTGATGGATGGAGAGCGGAGGCCGGTGACCCGCGGGAACTGTCAGCGGGCCAGAGCGCGCCTTACCCCAGCCGACGCTATGCGCTACCTCGAAGACAGCCTTCTTTCCCTCGGACTCAACACGTGAGGGGGGCGAGACCATAAGTGCGGTGGTATGTTTGTGCGCCCAAGTGAAAGCCCTAGCCCCCTCCTTCCCCTCCGGCGTGGGCGCCCTCACCCTAGGGAGTGTGGAGAAGAGGATATAAAAATCGACAAGCAGTACGGAAGAGGGACGCTCAGGACGACATCGTTCGCCAAGAGGGCCTTCAGCGCCGAAGCCCGACGGCGTGAAGCTTCTGCCAGCAACCGTTCGAGATCAACTCCGGAGCCCCTCCATCGTCCCCATGAAGTCGTCGGCACGTAAGCTCGGACGCCCCAGCCTCTGAATATTAATCATGTATAATTATTGAATATATCTGTTTGTTTAAACTGAGCCATACGGTGTCTCTTTGCCTCTCCGTCCCGTGTGGACCTGCGCATTATGGGGGTCATCACAGAAGCACACCGTGTCATCTCGGTTTTGCCCACATGTCATCAAATATGGGTACGCTGTCCACTGCACGCTCCACTGTCTTTTGCACCTCTCTAATGGTGACATAGAAACTGCTCGATGCATGGCGCAGGCAGCCGTCTTTGAAAGACCGCATCGCTGTCAGCCTAGATTCAGCAGGCCGTTCAAGAGCAATGCCTCCTTTAGTGCTTGTGAGGGAGGCTTGACAATCCGTGCAATAAATAGCCTTCTCAATCTTTCTGCGCGCATATCCGCAGTTGTAGCAGACGACCATGTCCTGGACATCTGCTTTCGGATAGTCGTTGTAGCGGCACTATCCTCATCAGCAGTGCTGCGCCGCCTCGGCTCGCAACATGCGCTCGCGCTGGCTACGTGGGGCCACGTGTGGCGCAGAATAAATGCAGTTGATTCCTGGTTCCCGGCCTGTTCGCTTAGTCCGCGTCGCGCTCAGTTAGTTTGTAGAGGACTGAGTCTCTGTACCTCTACAGTTTGGTGACCCGGACGTGATGGACGCGGATAATGCCGCCACGGTTGCGGCGCACAGGCCCCAGGTCCTGGCTCATACACCGGCTGCGGAGGACATCGCCAGCGTCCACTTTCAGCTGCCGCCATTTTGGCCTCGGAATCCTGCCGCACGGTTCGCGCAAGTGGAGGCTGTGTTCGATCTTCGTGAAGTATCTCCATGTCGTGTCTACTCTTTCCCACGATGGAATGAACGAGTTTGGCGACGTTTTGAAGACGCCCGACCCTTCCTCCCGTATGATCACTTCAAAGCTACGGTCCTGTCCCGGAAAACCATCTCGGAGCGCAGCCGCCTGCAACAGTTGCTCAGCACTGAGGACCTTGGCGACCGTAGACCATCTCAGCTCCTCTATCGCATGCGACAGCTGCTCGGCGAACGCCCACAGGACGTCAACAGCCCGCTACTCTGTGAGCTGTTTCTTCAGCGCCTGCCTCAGAACTTCGTGGTCGTCCTGGCTGCAGCAGGTGATATTAGCTTGGATAAGCTCACGGAGCTGGCTGACCGTCTTTAGTAAAACAGCGCGAACAACGTAGGACAAGATGAAGGAGGACACAGGACGGGCGCTGACTCTCAACTAAAGTTCCTGTGTCCTCCTTCATCTTGTCCTACGTTGTTCGCGCTGTTTTACTAAAGATGCATCTATACCAACTCGCCCAAATGAACGTTCTACTTAGCCATATTTCTTGTGCAACGGGCTCTGTTATTTGTGGGAACTTACCTTTCTACAACCCGGCAGTGATCGCGCCGCTCATCGCCGTTTGTGTCTGCCAAGCCAGGAAAGCATCTTGGTACGGGAAGCTAGGAGTGGCTCCCCCGGAAGCCCTTGCCGCATGTGGGTTTTTGCAACCATCCGCCGGGCACAGCAGAAGGTTGTGCCGTATCTTGGCCTCGGAGTACTGGCGACAGGCTCGACATTTCAAGGATTGCTTGCGGGTAGCCTGCGGGCTTACGGACGGAGAAAGAGCAGGGAGATCGTTCCGTGGATGGTGCGCAACGTCGGACCGGCTCACCGAGTTCCTTTTGAGCACAGTGCGTCCCCGACTGCCGCCCAAGAAGAAAAGGAACTACCCCCAAGAAGGCAAGGTTTTCATCTTTTGCGATGAACAGGTCCCGCCGGACTTAACCGACGTTCTGAAGCTCGGCCCCAAGCATGCCTTCGAGCCTAGACTAGACAAGGCGGAAAAACTTTCATTGTCAAGATCAATTGCAAGACAGGTGGAGGATAATGAAAGACATCGATGTATCACAGAGTGTGTGCAAGTCCTTGGCCGCATGAAGGAGGAAAAGAAGAAGCCTAGTCCGGTACATGTCATTGCCAAGTGGATGTGTTCGAATGACTTAAGGGCGGTTCAATCGGATAAAGAAGGCGGCTTTGCTGTTTTTTCTGAACAGCAATTCCAAGCAGCAGTGGTCAAGAACTTCGAGGTATCACCATTGAAGGAAGCGGAGACCAAGAAGCAAGCCGTGACGCTTCTCAACAACCTTGGCCTTGAACGGCTGTGCACACAGGTTGGCAAGTGCAAAAAACTTCACCTCGAGTTATTTTTCAATGCGAAAACGCATAAGGTCGACGTCCCGTTTCGGGCAATCGTCTCGGAGAAGAACACGTGGCAACAACATGTGTCATTTTTTCTGCAACGACACCTTTCGTCCCTGTGCCTGAATGATCCATTAAGGATTCCAAATTCCGCTACGCTTGTTTCTTTCCTGAAGGATCACAACCCAGGAAGCCGTGTCGCCTTCAGTATTGATGTCATGGACTTATATTACAGCCTCCCGCATGACAAACTGTTGAAACGTGTAAAAATGTGCATTACAGAAGATAATGATGAGCTAGCCTTCGTCATGAAGTGTGGTCTGACAGTTGAAAGCTTCCTAGAGCTACTCCGTTTTTACCTGTGTTCGACCGTCGTAGGTTGGCAGGGCAAACTGTATTCACAGAAGGCAGGAGTATGTATCGGGTCAAGCGTCGCCCCGGTCCTTAGCGAAATATTTTTGATGTACGTGGATAGGGACCTCGAGAGGGAACTATCGGGAATTCACCTAAAGACCGTTAGGTATGTGGACGACTACCTGGTGTTTACTGAACGCGATCGCTTAACAACGCGCATGGCTGACATTTTGAAGGTTTTCAGAAAATGGGGAGCAGGGCTGGAATTCACCTTCGAGGCACCTTCCGAGGAAGAGTTGCAGTTCTTAGATTTGCGCCTGCGATTCAGTCCCGATCATGTCTGCTGGAAGTATGACCCCAGATCTACAAAACCGCTCCTTAGTTCCCACTCAGGTCATTCCAAAATTGTAAAAAATGGTATTATTAGTTCCTGCCTCCGTAATTCCTTGACAAAATCCTGTCACCATTCTCTCAGCAACAGTTTTCAATCTCAGCTATCCAGAATTAGGCTTGCCGGGTACCCAAGTTTTGCGGTAAGCGACGCCTGCGCTCGTTTGCTCCAGTGGGTGAAACAGCAGGACACTCAGCATACACGTAACAACCAACAAGAAAAAAGAAAAAAGTAGCTATACTTCCTTATCTACATCGTATCACCCATGGGCTAAAAAATGTGGCAAATAGATATAAGGTTAATGTAGCAATATCAGCTCCCAACAAACTAAAACAGTTGTGTCCGGCGATCCAAAGGGAGAAGGAACGGTCGAGAAAAAGGAAAGGTTGTGGCACCGAGCACAGGAACAAGCTCGTCGCTTGTCGCAAAGGAGTTGTGTACAAAATTCCACTCTCCTGCGGAGCCCAGTACATTGGGCAGACAGGACGATGCCTGAATAAAAGGTTACAGGAGCACAAAAATAATCTGGAAAATGACAAGGAACTTTCTTACTTGGTCAGGCACTGCAAAAAGTGTGAGGTAATGAAAAAGAAAAAGAAAGAATGCACGGCCATCTGGCGTAGCACGAAGGTGCTTTATACGCACAGTGAACAGACCACGCGGGAATTAATGGAAGCCTTTTATATCAGTCAAGAGGCCAGTTGTGTCAGCAAAACGTCAGTCATTCTTTGTGACAAAGAGATAGCCTTTCTTGGTGGCATTTGAGCGCCGTATGCATCTCTGCCTCTTGTTTTATCGCTTTTAGTGTGACATGTCATGTACTTTGTCTATGTGATTTTTCTTTATAAACACCAGGTGTTGCCTAATAAACTTTAGTTGAGAGTCAGCGCCCGTCCTGTGTCCTCCTTCATCTTGTCCTACGTTGTTCGCGCTGTTTTACTAAAGATGCATCTATACCAACTCGCCCAAATGAACGTTCTACTTGGCTGACCGTGTCTCGGACTACTCTGGTCCGCGTTCAGTGGCTGCAATTCCTTCCGCCGCGTCGTCCATTCTCGTCGACCGGAAGTCATGCCTCGAGGCTAAAATCGACCACCTTAGGAGCACCGTTGCCACACTGCGAGCGTCGATTTCTCGTCGCTACCAGCGTTCCTCTCGCCAACGGTCGCGCCATTGTTCCAGTTCCAGTCACCGATCGAGCCCAGCCCGTGACGGGTTCTGCTGGTATCACCGCAAGTTCGGCGCCGCTGCCCGACAGTGCCGGCAGCCTTGCCTATGGTCGGGAAACGTGCCTGCGAGTCACTGATGGCGGCCGGTGAATCTGGCTCTACATCCAGCCGCCTACTATATTGTTACGGTGTGGGATGCCACGGGGTGGCCACGGGCCCGCCCAGAGAAATCTAGCAGCAGTACGGAGGAGAGCCGGCGAAGCACCACCGGCGGCGGCCAAGCCTTTTCGTTCTATCTCCCTCGTGCTAGAGCCGCGCGCTCGCCGCTCGCGCTCGCTCTCCGCCTCTTCTTTTATTCCCGTATCACCTTTCCACCGGGGGGGGGGGGGGGGGGGGCGGAGAAGTCAGGCCGTGCTTTGATGCAGGGTTTCCTGGGGCGATGCAATGTGGGCTCGCAGATAGGAAACGGTCACACTCTTCGTTGAATTCGAAGTGTGTGAGCTGGGCGAAGGTGTCTGCAGTCGCCGAAGAAGGTCCCACACCGGTTAGGCTAACTTCAGGGAGTTTTATGCATATTGAGTGGCGATCCGTTTATGGGACTGCATTGCGTGGGGAAGGCATGGAGCCAGCAGGCGACGACGGCACTGATGAGGACCCGGTAGGTAAGTCGGAGTCACCGCAGGCGCCGTAGACATATCGCTTCATGTTTGAAACATGCTCTGGGAAAATGTGGTGCACACCGCATGGTCGATGCTCTGGCAGGTCTTCGAGGCGGTATGTCACGGGGCCGAGTCGGGCAACGACACGGTAAGGGCCGCGGTATCGGGGCAAGAGCTTTGCGGCACGGCCAGCCGCACGGATGGTGCGGCGAACGAGGACCAAGTCACCGGGCCGGAAGGGGGGATGTGGTGGTGCTGCCGCGTTGGCCGCTTGCACACGCGCGTGAGCCGTGAGGAGGTTGCGCTGGGCGTCGAGGCGGGCGGAATGAAGTCGTTGAGCAGATTCAGTTGGTGACGCAGTAGGATGGGGAAGGCCCAACTGCGCGTCGAGAGGGATGGAGGGCGTTCTGCCATAGACGACTGAGAACGGCGTCACATGCGTTGTTTCTTGCGCTGCAGTGTTGACTGCAAAAGCTGCAGCAGAAACAAAACGATCCCAGTTTGTGTGGGACGGAGCGACGTAGGATGCGAGTATATCCGTGAGGGTACGGTTAACACGCTCTACGAGGCCATTGCACTGCGGATGATTGACGGATGTAGTGGAATGCGCAATGCCGAAGGAGCGGAGGGCTCGCTCGAATTCATGGGACATAAAGCAGCTCCCACGGTCCGTGATGAGGCGCCGGGGAACACCGTGCCGAAGAACGAGATGCTGTTCTACAAACGCGACGGCATGAGCGGACGACGTGTCTGGAACGGGCAGTGCTTCGACCCACTTGGAGAAGTAGTCGATCGCAACCAGAACATACCGGTTGCCGGCACGCGTCTTCGGAAACGGGCCCAAATGATCCAGTCCAACCAGCTCGAAAGGTGAACTTGGTGGCGAAAACCCTGCGGGGGTGGCTTGGTTACACCTGTGGACGGTTTTCTGTACTGGCATGTCTGGCAGGACGCCACGTGTTCCTTGACATCTCTGGACATATTAGGCCACCAAAACCGCTCCGACACTCGTGCGTAGGTCTTGCCGCGACCAAGGTGACCAGCCGTGGGAGCGTCGTGTAAGCCGCGCAAGATTTGCGACCGCAGTGTTGCCGGCACAACTGGCAACCAGACGGGTGGTCGACCACGGAGCCGCTTCACATGACACAAGAGGTCGTCCTTCATTCGATAGACCCGGCGTAGTTGGCGGAGGCCTGCGCCGGAGGCGGTGCCAAGGGAGTGGATTATGGCAGCAATGGCGGGATCTTGCGTTTGTGCAGTCCTCAGGTCCGTCAAAGCCGTCACGGAACAAGGGTGGCGAGAAAGGAAATCGGCATCTTGATGGGCAGAGCCGCGCCGATGCACTATTGTGAAATTGTACTCTTGAAGTTGCAGGGACCAGCGTGCAATCTTGGCATTCAAATGTTTGGCGGACTGCAGCCAAGTGAGAGCGCTATTGTCCGTGACTATGGTGAAGTGACGGCCGTACAGGTAGGGACGGAACTTCTCGACGGCCCAGACAACGGCGAGGCACTCGAGTTCTGAAGAGTGGCGGCGGCGCTCAACGTCGGAAAGCTGGCGGCTGGCATAAGCTAGGACTTTGTGGTCACCAGACTCGTCTTCTTGCAGGAGGACAGCGCCGAGCCCATCTTGGCTGGCATCCGTGTGGAGGACGATGGGGGCCGATTCGTCGTAATGGGCCAATGTAGGAGGCTCGAGGAGGGCGTGCTTGACGTCAAGAAACGCGAGCTGTTGGGCCTGCGTCCAACTCCACGGTGCATTCTTCTTCAGCAGGGCGGTCAATGGAGCGCTGCGCTTGGCAAAGTCCGGAATGAAACGGCGGAAATACGAAGCAAATCCAAGGAAACTTTTGAGCTCCTTGGCGGTGGTGGGAGCTTCGTAAGCTGTAAGCGCTTTTAGCTTTTCAGGGTCGGGACGGATGCCATGCCGGCTCACAACGTGACCCAAGTACGTCACCTGCGGGAAACCGAAGAAACATTTTTTTGGTTTTAAGCGAAGCCCAGCAGAGGTAAGGGCTTCGAGGACGAGTTTGAGGCGTCTCTGGGGTTCTTCAAATGTAGCCGCGTAGACAATTACGTCATCCAGGTAGACCAACGCCATAGTCCACTTCAAATGGCCTAAGACTCGGTCCATGAGACGCTGGAAGGTGGCTGGAGCGTTCGAGAGACCGAAGGGCATACGGTTGAACTGGTAAAGGCCGTCGGGAGTCACGAAAGCCGTCTTTTCCGCATCATCGGGGTGAACAGGCACCTGCCAGTAGCCCGAGAGCAGATCTAGCGTGGAAAAATAACGGGCCCCCTTCAGGCGGTCAAGCGCATCATCGAGGCGAGGCAGCGGGTACACGTCGCAATTAGTAATAGCATTTAGCTTCCGATAGTCAACGCAGAAGCGGAGTGTTCTATCCTTCTTGCGCACAAGGACGACAGGGGAGGACCAAGGGCTACAAGAAGGGGCAATGATTCCCTGGTCAAGCATGTCGCACACGTGCTGCTGGATGACTCTCCGTTCGGCTGGCGCTACACGGCGAGGTTGGTGATGAACGGGCCCGCGGTTTTCGGTGTTGATCCGGTGTTGAGCCCAGGAAGTGCACCCGAGTTCACCGGCGCTGAGAGCAAGGCAACTGCGATGCTCGAGCAGCAAGGTCTTCAGAGAGGCGAGCTCCGCGCAGGTCAGGCTGGGTCCAAAGTTAAATTCTTCCCATGATAGGATCGCCGGCGCTGGAGGGTGGCGAGGCGGGGCTTCAGGTTGCAGAGACGCCACTGGTGACCCGGGGTCCAAAACTGAGGCTGTACCCAATTGCGTGCCGGGAGTCAGCGCGAGAGGTACGCTGCTGATGTTGAGTATAAATACGTGGGCCTCTCCTTTGAGCACAGGCAGAAGGCTTCGAGGGGAGGTCATCTGACGGGCTGGAGCTGAACACCGGATGGGTTCGAACAGCACGTCTGCTGTGACCGGACTGTCAAGCTTGGCATACACCCACGTTGCCGCACCCGGTGGCAGGGTCACGGCGGACGCCACAGTCACGGTAGTGACGTCGAACGGCTTGACTCGACACGGCCACTTCGTCGCGAGGTCACGCAGAGATGCTGAGGCACGCTTGGTCGCCGACACCAGGGACTGCCACAGGGCGACACCGAGGCTGGAAACCCGGCTAAGCCAGCCCGGCCCACAGAGAGTTCGGCTCGCCCGTGGTTTGGTTCTAGTAAAATTAAGGACGACTCCGGCTTGCTGGCACCACCCGCACCCGAGGACCACTGGCCAAATAGGGCTGTCTGCGACAACAAACTCGGTGGAGATGGTATTTCCGAGTGCTGTCAGGTTGACGACGACACGTCCGACTTGCTCCACAGGGGTGCCGTTAAAAGCTAAGAGCCGGGTTTTGGCGGCTGGCAGAAGCAGGTGGGGCGCGTTAGCAACAAACGATTTGTGCAGTACATTGACAGCCGCTCCAGTGTCAACCAAGGCCTTTACGTGCCGGTCAAGCAGGGCGACGTCGACGAGCACGTAAGGAGCATCAGTGGTAATCGGAGCCGACGAAAGAAGGGGACGCGGAGAACGAAGGAGTGTGGGGACGGAACGGTGCCCCCGGAGTTCCGCCAAATCGTTTCCCGACGTTGGAGGGCCGGCACAGTCCCTCGCGTAGTGTCCCCGCAGGCCGCAGCGGAAGCAGGTCATGCGGACGTCGTTACGCAGGCGTCGGACAGAGGCCGCAGTTGGGGCTGCGGACCGAGGAGCCTGCACCCGGACGCTGCGCTCGGCAGACGGTGGCGACCCCCGCGTGGCCAGCAAAGTCAATTCCGCCTCGATGGCGAGCGCCATGGCGGCGCGGACGGAATCAGGACGGCCAGAGCGGACCAAGCGCTGCACCTCGGGGAGTCGGATGGCGTCGACAAACGCCTCGGTGCCGACCAGGGCCACGGCGTTCTGAGGCGCTCCCGGCAGCGACTGCAGAGCCAGGCGCTCAATGGCGGCGGCGAGGTCCTGGTACGTCTCCCCGGGCTCTTGACGGCGGGCTTGCAGGCGGTGGTACTGCACACGGGGTTGACCTGAGGCACCATAGTGGTCGGCGAGGAGGCCCGCCAGAACAGTGTAAGAGCCCAGCTGGTCGGGCGACACGTTCTGCAGCAGCTCGGTGGCGCGGCCCCTCAGTTTTGCAACGAGCATCCATGCCTTCATTTGCTCGTCCCAGCCTCTCGCCGCCGCAATACCGTCCAGCTGGAGCGGTAAGCATCCCACGAGATGGTGCCGTCAAATGTGGGCAATTCCACAACGTCCAACGAACACTGCGGCGAGGACGCACCCGCGCCGAGCACGCCATTGGCGGCCACGACCGCAGGCCCAGCGTCGGCAGAGCCGTAAACAGCGGCGGCGGGGACGCCCAAAGGCACCTGACCTGTGCTCGGCTCGGCTGGCACCAGGCGACGGAGTTCGCGCCGGAGAGCTTCCATCTCCCCAGCCTGGGCAGTCAGACGGGCCTCCCATGCGTCCATCCGTTGGGTGACTGTATCCAGGAGGCGCTCAACACCGGCGTCCGGCTGCTGCGAAGAGCCGAGCCTCTCCGAGCGCCTAGGTCTAGCGGCGCCGGCCGCCGCGTCGTCGGCGCTATCGGCTGCTGGTGGACTCCTGTCGTCTGTCACGTCGGATGCTTGATTCTGGGAGCGGGTGAGCGGCATGATCCCACCGCTGCCACCAAAATGTTACGGTGTGGGATGCCACGGGGTGGCCACGGGCCCGCCCAGAGAAATCTAGCAGCAGTACGGAGGAGAGCCGGCGAAGCACCACCGGCGGTGGCCAAGCTTTTTCGTTCTATCTCCCTCGTGCTAGAGCCGCGCGCTCGCCACTCGCGCTCGCTCTCCGCCTCTTCTTTTATTCCCGTATCAATATATGTCTCCGACAGGACCTCGGGATCCCGTTTCCTTGTGGACACCGATGCACAAGTTATCGTCGTGCCTGCCTCCCGCCTCGATCGGCAACGCGCTGCGCAATGATTGCCTTTGCAGGCGGCCAACACCTCCTAGATCGCTGCCTACGGACAGCGCTCAGTCAACCTCGATTTAGGCTTACGTACGGCGCACATTCCGATGGAGTTTCGTTATCGCTGACGTGTGATTCGCCATCCTCGGGGCGGACTTTCTCGCCACTTTTTACCTGGCCGTCGACCTTCGATCTCGTCGCCTGGTGGACCACACGGCTCACTTGTCCGTGAACGGCGTCCTCGCCCCGGTGGCCACCCCCATCCGCCAAGCCGCTCCGCTGCTGCCGTCGTCCGCCTTTGCTGCGGTTCTAGCCAATTTTCCTGCCAGCACGCGGCCCAGCAACCTTGAGCTTCCCGTGCGTCACACCGTCACGCACCACATAGTCACTACGGGCCCACCAGTGTACTGCCGACCGCGCCGCCTTGCTGGCGACCGCCTCGTCATTGCGCGCCGCAAATTCGACCATATGGTGCAACTGAGCATCATTCGGCCGTCGTCCAGCAGTTGGTCTTCCGCGCTGCATATGGTGCGGAAACGTGATCCCGACGATTGGCTCCCCTGCGGCGACTGTCGTGCCCTGAACGCCCGCACTGTCCCGGATCGGTATCCTCTCCCTCATATTCATGACTTTGCGGCCGACCTGCATGGCATGACCATATTTTCCAAGATTGACCTAGTGAAGGCCTACCATCAGTTCCCGGTGGCGCTTGCAGACATCCCTAAAAGTTGAAATCTAAGGTTCGACGAAATCTCGTCTGGTCGGGTGAATACATTGGCGAAAATAATGAAGCGCCGACCAAAAGGTGTTGTCAAGATGGAAGGACGTGCCTAAAAGTGCCATTGTAACACCGTTTGGCCTCTTCGAGTTCGTCCGTTTGGCCTCTGATCTGCGAAACGCTGCTCAGACATTCCAACGCTTCATCAACGTGATCACTCGATCGTTGCCTGCATTTTGTGTTCGCGTATCTCGATGATCTGCTGGCTGCCAGTTCCTCGTCAGGAGAACACGCTGAACACCTGCCCCTGCTCTTTTCACGCCTCGAAGAGCACGGTCTCGTCATCAATCCGGCCAAGTGCGTTTTTGGCGTCGACGCCATCGAGTTTCTTGGCGATCACGTCACAGCGCAAGGAATTCGCCCTTTGGAGAGCAAGGTTCACGCCATCCGCGACTTTCTTCACCCCAAGTCACTTCGCAAGCTTCGCGAGTTCCTCGGCCTCCTGAAATTCCACCGACGTTTCTTGCCCGGCATTGAACGCATTACCCTGCCCCTCACCGATCTCTTAAAGTCACCGCATGGTCCTCACACTCCTCTCGAGTGGACGTCAGCTTCCGAAACCGCCATGCAAGCCGTCGAGAACACCCTTGCCGACGCTACTCTGCTCATGCACCCGCTGGCACCCGTTGCGTCTCATCACCGACGCCTCTAGTGTGGCTGTAGGCGCCGTCCTGCAACAGCTTCAGGACGACTGCTGGTGACCGCCGGGTTTCTTCTCCCAGAAGCTCAAGCCCGCAGAAATGCGCTACAGTACTTTCGGCCGTGAGTTGCTAGCTGTCTATCTCGCCATTCGACACTTTTGTCACATCTCGGAAGGAGCCGTTTTTTACGTGCTCACGGACCACAAGCTCTTAACTTCTGACTTTCGTGTGAATCAGAGCTCATACACTGCACGAGATATACGGCACCTGAGTTTTATTTCTGAATTTACGGTGTATATAAGCGACATCGAATATCCCGTGAACAGTGCCTCCGATGCGCTCTCCCGTGCCGCTACTCTTGCATTAGGCGCGCTTGACTTCGCAGCGCTGGCCGCCGCACAGGCGTTAGACAGTGAGCTTCAAGCCCTCCGGGCCCACCCTGGCTCTCTGACCTTGTATGGAAAGACAGCGCACCTTTAGACACGGACAGAGGCTTATATAAGGACACAGCGCTGTGTCGTCTGCCTCTGTCCGTGTCTAAAGGTGCGCTGTCTTTCCAAATATGAGCTTCCAACTAGCCCGTTTGACCACCCTTGCAAGTCTCTGACCTTGTCGCCTATGCCCCTGCCGTTCTGCTAAGACACCATCGTGTGCGTCGTTTCCAGTTGTTCTCCAAGGCCTTTTGTACCCACCGCGTTCCGCCGCTAGTCTACGAACAGCTGCACAACGCAAGCCATCCTGGCATTCGTGCTACGCCACGGCTCGTGACGTCTATGTTCGTCTGGCCAAACGTCAAACGAGATGTGTGTCGCTGGGCTCGTGAGTGCTATGTCAGCAATGTCAGCGTGCCAAAACAACGCTCCACACGCGATCGCCTCACCATCCTTTCCGGCCCTCCGACTGTCGTTTCGACCATCTCCACGTCGACATATTTGGCCCTCTTCTTCCATCAAGAGGTTTCCAATACATACGTACGTGTTTTGACCGCTGCACATGGTGGCCCGAAGCCGTTCCGCTGCCCGATATCACAGCGTGTACAGTGGTGCCCACTTTTGTCAGTGGATGGGTTTCCCGTTCCGGCTGTCCCACGGTAGTGACGACTGATCGTGGCCGCCAGTTTGAGTGCGCCTTGTTTCGCGCCTTGAAATCTCTGCTTGGCGTGCGCCATGTTCACACCACCGCGTATCATCCTTCCGCGAACGGCATGGTTGAACGCTTGCACCGACAGCTGAAGGCTGCCCTTGTTGCACGCGAAGCTGGTACCTCTTGGCCCGATTCCCTTCCTTTGGTGCTCCCCGGCCTTCGATCAGCCTTTGAAGATCTTCAGTGCTCGGCGCCCGAAATGGTATACGGGACTACCGTCCGTTTGCCAGGCGAGTTCTTCGTCACCTCGCCACCAAATCTCGCCACCTGCTTACGTGGAACAACTACGCCTGCTCTTCAGGCACCTGCAACTCGTCCCCACACGTCCATCGACTCATAAAGTCTTCGTGAGCAAAGACCTCGCCACGTCCACCAATGTCTTTGTGCGTCGAGACGTCATCAAGCCTTTGCTCACCCCTCCCTACGATGGCCCTTATCCCGTCCTGCAGCGGGGTGAGAAAACTGAAGCTGTCGTAGATGGACGAAAACAAATCGTTGCCATCTACCGCGGGAAACCCGCCTACATCGCGCATGTTTCTCTTCCAACCCGCCAGCACGAAATCTCAAGCACCAGTTCTTCCGCTGACTCGATCCGCGCCGTCGCCAGGAATGTCTCATGGGTGCCGCGCTGTTGACTGCCATTCTCCTTCCTCTCCGCGAGGGGGAGCCCTGTAGCAGCACTATATAACGTTCCTGTATATGCTCCCGCATGGAGCAGAGTTGCGAGTCTGTTTTCCCTCGCCGCTCCGAAGGAGGGGGGTCACATTATTTTCGTGACGTCAGAGGTTCAATTTTCCGCGGGGAAGCTGACTTCACAGGCGCAGTGCCCAGCAACCCCTCGTCAGCTCAACGCCTCACGTGAGCCCACGCTGTCGGCTATATTTCATACATTTCCCGTGCAAACCTGGGGCGTCAGGTTTGCGGTTCTGTTGCAGTGAGCCACGCAGTTGTCAGCTGTGAATGCGTGCAGTGCGCCAAAGTGCAGCAACCGCACTGGAAACGGCAAAGCGTTTTACGAACTGCCATTTGTAAGTTCGGCGGCTGAAGTGCGTCGGCGATTTAAGTGGCTTTTGAGAATGGACCGCGTTAAGCGCGACGAAATATAATAACACAGATGAAATGATAATGCTTAATAAAAATTAGGTAAGCTAATAATATCAATGAGAAACGAGTGCACTTTCAAGGTCCTTTAAAGATTCGCAAGTTCACTGCATTTAGCAACGGGGTACATATCGTAAAATGATTTAGGCAAGCAATTGAGTTTGAATTTTTTTCGTTAGGTCACACTCGCCTGTTAAACGCATTGGTGTTGCTTTACTCTGCTTGCCTGTAACAAGCTGCAGAATCATTTTAATGTGGTTCTAGGGAGATGCGTTTTCGCCATATTTTTCCGTGCATAACTGGCACAGAACATGAAGCGGTGCTAGTTGTCAAAAAAGTAATTCATCGCAATACTCTTTTTAGAAGCGAAAAGCTTCACTACGCTAGTCAACACCGCGCTTCGCAAGAGCCGGCATATGTCGGAGCACGAGTGAAGTCACGCACGGCGCAGGTGGCCGCCGCCGACTCAATCAATCAATCAATCAATCAATCAATCAATTTTATTTCCTTAAATACCCATTTTTAGGGGCATTACATAAGGGGTGTGTGCAACGTTTTATGTGACAGCAACTATTCATGCGTTGTGATGATGACAAATAGCTGTAGGCTCTACGCGCGAAGTTCGCGGGACAGGTTATCGCTGCAATGTCAGCGGGAAGGCCATTCCAGTCCGTGGCGGTGCGAGAAAAAAAATGAAGCTGCGAAGGTGACGGTGCGCGCACGTAGACGGCTGATCTGTAGTTGATGGAGAGTGCGGTGAGATATGCGTGCCGGAGGGACCATGCAGGGCGCAGTTCGTAGATGGCTGTAGAAAACTTGTGGAATAATAAAAGACTGGCTGTGCGGCGGTGCAGCTCGAGTGGCGGAATGCCTGAAAGCGATTTCAGATATGTAACACTCGTGCTATAATGGTATGAAGAATGAACAAATCTAACGGCGCGGTTTTGCAAAAGTTCTAATGCGTTGGTCGTATAAGCTTGATGTGGGTGCCAAATGGGTGAAGCATATTCTAATTTTGATTTCACAAGTAGTTCGTAAGCTAATAACTTAACGTCCACGGGCGCATCACGAAGATGACGTTTTAGAAAACCAAGGGATTTGTTAGCTGACCAAATGATGTTATTTATATGCTTTTAAACAGGAGAGGTCAGCGCACAAGGTTACGCCAAAATATTTGTGTGATTCTACTGGCAGCACGGGAATAGAGTCGATATGATAGAGGGACGCAAGCGGGTTACGGCGACGATGAAAAGAGGGTACGTTGCATTTCTGAGGGTTAAGTTCCATTGGCCAGATTTTACACCAATCCTGAATCTTGTTAAGGTTGTTTTGGAAGGATAATTGATCAGAGATGTTATTAACTGTTTGATAAAGAACACAGTGGTCACCAAACATGCGAATTTTACCGGAAACATGCGAGGGCAAATCATTTATCTATATTAAAAACAGAAGGGGACCTAGTACGGAACCTTGAGGGACGCCAGATGTTACAGGAAGGAAGCTGGAAGTGTGTTCATTTACAAAGACGGACTGAGTGCGGTTAGTTAGGAATTCTTTAATCCATTCAACAACATTAGGATCGATATTAAGGTCCGATAACTTGTGTAACAGCCCTTTGTGAGCAACTTTGTCGTAAGCTTTTTTTAAAATCAAGAAATATAGCGTCAGTTCGTAGGTTAAGATCTAGGTTGGCGTGCAAGTCATGGATAAAGAAGGCTAGTTGAGTATCGCAAGAAAAGCCTTTCCGGAATCCATGCTGCGCTGGATGAAATTGTCCACATCCAAGTAGGCAATGATATGGGAGAATATGACGTGTTTCATGAGCTTGCAAGGTACACTTGTTAAAGAAATGTGGCGATAATTTAATGTAGAATTTTTTTTACCGGATTTGAAGACTGGAATGACCTTCCCATTTTTCCAGTCTCGAGGAAGTTGGCCAGAAGGCAGTGACTGCTGAAATAACAAGAATAAATATCTGGCACTGGTGGGTTTAGTATTCTTAAGAAATTTGGCATTGATATTATCTAAACCGGCAGAAGATGAAAGTTACATTTTATCGATTAGTGACAGGATTACAGAAGTGTTAAATTCAACAGGCGACATGGAATCATCAAGAAAAGTGTTTGGCTTAGGAAAAGGCACATCAGATTCATTAGTGAACACTGGTTGAAATGCAACATTGAATATGTGAGCACATTCGGCATGACTAAGTACGTCATCCGCTTCATTTGTGATACTGACATTGCGTTTGTGTTCTGGGTAGATACTGTCCCAGAATTTCCGGGGATTAGTGTGCAGAATTTTAGGCAAGTCCTTGTTAAAAAAGGAACGTTTGGCGTTCAAGGCAGATGAATTATATGCCTTTTCAGCAGCGTGATACTTATCCCAGGCCGTCTGGTTAGTTTGTGCTTTGGCTGCGCGGAAAAGACGCTTCTTTCGATTCTCCAGACGTTTAAGGGTTTTAGTAAACCATGGCTTCTGAGAATTCTCTCGGAAGGTGAACTTAGGAATGAACTCATCAGTTAGTTCAGTAATTTTGTTCTTAAATTTAGCCGAATTTTTTTCGATAGACCGAATATTGAAATAAGTGTGGAAAGATTGAAAGAAAGCATCCAGTTCACGACTGATCTCTGTATAGTCACCCTTGTCGTACAAACGGATCGTCTTTTTGAAGATTTGGCTCCGAAGCGGGGTTAATGCTATATTGGAATGAATTACTTCGTGATCGCTTATTCCAGGAAGAATCGTAACCGACTTAACACTTTCGAGATGGCTGACGAGTAGTAAGTCTAAAATGTTAGCGCTTGTTTGTGTTATTCTTGTTGGTGCCGGGATCAGTTGTGTAAGGCCAAAGTTCAGGCCGACTTCTATGAAATTCTTGGCTTCCACCGTGCCTAATGCTGTAATAGTGTTAGTACTCCAGTCAATATCCGGGAAATTAAAATCACCAAAGAGAAGTATATGCGACTTTTCATATTTAGCTGAAATTTCACACAGCAAGTTATTAAGTTTCTTTGAAAAATCCTGGGTACTGTGCGGGGGCCTGTAACAAACACCAAGATGTACTGACTGAAGACGACAACGGCAGAAAAGCCACATTATTTCGAGATCAGAAGAAATGGAAACGATTGAAAATGGTAAATCATTAGAAAACACAATGAACACTCCTCCGCCACGAGACCCCTGACGATCCTTACGGAAAATTTTAAAGTTCGATAAGTCTGCCATGATTTCACTGTGGTTTATTTCGTGAGTCAGCCAGGTTTCGGTTAATACGAAGATGTCGCTATTGGATGAGCGAACAAGACTGGAGATTTCTTCCCTCGTAGGAATAAAACTGCGGATGTCCGTGAAAACTACGGAAAAAGAAAGTGTGGACTGAGGTGTTAGTCGAGACGCGGGCCTGGAGTGATGCTGTGGGGCGCTTTCTCTAGGTGGTTGCTATAAAATTTCCTTGATAGTTTCCGAGGAGTCGTCATAAACGTATCGTGCGCGGCCGGTAAAGAAGGTTTTGTAACTCAGCATATAAGCCGTAGATTTGCTTTTTCCAAAGGTGATAAGATGCTTTCGAGCCTCCCTAACAGCAGGCGAGAAGTCCTCACCGGCGCTGTATCCAGTATCTTTGAATTTTCTCCCATTGGACAGAATATTCAGCTTCGTTTTGTGGGAGTGAAATTTGACGATTATCGGTCTTATTGTGCCAGGTGTGTGACGGCCGAGGCGATGCGCGCGCTCAATATCGATTGGATCAACTGTTATATGTAGAGTACCGGAACAAAGAGTGATTACAGCTTCCTCAGATTGTGCGTAAGTTTCTGCTGGATCAGTGTCTGGGGTGCCATAAAATATTACACTGTTCCGACGTGACCGGTTCTCAGCGTCGTCAACACGAGCTTCAAGGTTTTTTTTTATCTCAGCGCACGTTTGCGTGGTCGCTGTCTCCATCGAGTCAAGTCGCGACTGCATCTCAGAGATAAGTTGGTTTTGTGCCTCAAGGACACACATGCGTGCTAATAAGTCAGAGATTGTCGCGTCTGTAGCCGTAAGTTGATTTTTCATGACTCCTATCTCTGAGAGAAGTGTAGATTGCCCGGTAGACAGTTTCTTTAGCTCAGCAAGCACGGTTTCAAAATCTGGTCCCGGGTTGATTCGATATCCCCAGCCAAAATAACAAGGATCGAACAACATGAACACATTCAATACCAATACAGATACAACTCTGTGGGCTCGGTAGCTGTAGTAAGAGATAATTGCTAGTTTTCTTAGCAAACAGGCTGTAGAAATTACCAATCTGCATGATGATGGCGAAAGGGTTAGACTGTGCGTTTGCACAGCCGCCGAGCCCACAGAGCGGCGCGGATGGACGCTGCTCCTTTATAGCTTCCACTGGTGATGTCGCTCGCAGTTTCGCTTGCCAGAGATACGGTAGTGTCCAGTGTTGCCCCGACGGGCGGTCCGGAAAAAAGCGAGATGATGACTGTAGTGTTGCAGCAGGGGCTGTTGCTGTTCCCGGCATCAGCATGCGTGGGAACCACGGCGGTTCCAGGGCGCGCAGATAGCAGGGCGGAAATGGCCACGCGCACGATGAACAGACCAATCTTCATGATGAAGGCGACAGGGTTAGACTGTGCGGTTGCACAGCCGCCGAGCCCACCTTTGCCTTTTCCCTCTCTCTTGCTCCCTAGTCACACCGATCCACAGGTGTTCCGCCACTGCGCAGCGCCGCGCCTTTCCTCAAAATGCAACTTTCAGTTTTCAGTTTTCTCTTTCTTTCACCTCCCTCCTTTACCCTTCCCTTACGGCGCGGTTCAGGTGTCCAACGATATATGAGACAGATACTGCGCCATTTCCTTTCCCCCAAAAACCAATTATTATTATTATTTCTTCTTTCCCTCCCTCCTTTATCTCTTCCTTTACGGCACGGTTCGGGTGTCCACCGAGATATGTGAGATGGTTACTGTGCCATTTCCTTTCCTCAAAAACCTAACAAAACAAGTGAGCCGACGGTGTTCATAGGATTAATTTGCGTTCAGAACTTTGCAAAGGCTGTTCATTTTCACGAAAGGAAAGGCGCACAACCGGCTCCGTGGGTCAGTGGAGACCTCAATCTCGCTTTCATGTACATGGTGTTGGTGTCAAAAGCCTTCTTTGACTGCGTTCCGCACACTGTATAGGCAGCGCGCCCTCCCTGCCACCCTGGGAGGTCGCTTGCAGTTAATCGCCGATCGCAAGAGATTGATCACCATATGAACTCTGCTGCCTAGGTATTGCTGCAGTGCCGCATGTCAGCCACAAACCTGTGAGCGCTAATGCATTCAGGCCACATCTCTCTCTCACCGCGGTTCAAAGCACGAATCAGGCTTCCACATATCCAGGAAGCCAGTTATGTGCCCTTCCTTTGCTCAAAACCATCCCCGTCTAGAACGTTGCCAACGCCAACGCTAATGAACGCAGTCAACGCCGATATCATTCGCTTTGTATATCCTGGATTATCTGAGCTAATCCACATTATTTCTTTTCTAAAGACGTGCACAGAGGAAGACAGGACGGGACAGGTGCTGTCCCATCCGGAACAGGACTGCTTGTGCACCTGAAATTAGTTGCTCGAGAAACAAAAACTCGCAGGCTGTTTCTAATATATTTCGTCAATTTGTCATAACTACAATTTGCTGTTAATCTTTGGCGATTTTTTTTTCATGCTGCATGCACATCCTCGGAAAATCAAGATTATTTTTTGGCGTGTCGTTTAAAAAATTGCGGTCGAGCGCAATTTATACGAAAAAAAAAATCAAGCCCAATCGCCCTACACAGCGAGCCCATGAACGCAGGCCCTGTACGCATGAGTGGTGGCTTTCCCGCACAGATTGGAACCTGATGGCGGGCCTCCGCGCACCTCTGCTCCCTTCGGGAGGATATAGAGGAACGCTAGCACTATCCTCATCAGCAGTGTTGCGCCGTCTCGGCTCGTGGTATGTGCTCGCGCTCGCTACGTGGGGCCACGTGTGGCACAGAGTAAATGCAGTTGATTCCTGGTTCCCGGCCTGCTAGCTTCCTCCGCGTCGCGCTCCGTTAATTTGTCGAGGACTAAGTCTCTGTACCTCTACAGTCGTGTTGGTCAGCCTTTTCAAAGGGCGAGATCACGCGCTGCAGCTTTTCCATTACCTTAGTCTCAATAGCTGCTTAGAGCTCGGCTCTCTCCTTAGCCCCCTCGCTTAGGCTATCCTGAACGGTTACGAGAACTGACTCGCAGGTGCCTTCGCAATTCCCTTTGATGGCAGTCCGTATTGGCGTGTAGAGCGAGAGCAGGCGGTAGATCTGACTGAACTGCGTGATGGTCGGATGGTCTTCTTCGCCACTGAATGAACGCGCGAGCCCGAAGAACCTCTGGAAAAAATTGCATGCAAGGTGCGTAAAATATAGCGCAATTAATTTCTCGTGCATATAAAAAATCGTAGATCGGAAAGGTGGCACAAATTATTCTGAATCTATAGCTTTATCATCCTGTGTAGGAATATCTTACCTCAAGTGAATACTGGTTAAGTGTGGTGGTCAAAACGTAGGGCACTCCTGCGTTGTGCTGCTCTTCAGTGACGTCCAAGATAGGAACACGTAATGAATCAGCAGTCTGGCGGCAAGCAAACATTTGTATGCTCCTACTACGATGGTTGTGTTCCGTCACATCCAGCACCGTGAGGTAGTTCCTAATGACTGGAATATGACAAAAAGCGTACGCGACTCTTAACAAAATGTCCAAGTGTAGATGATGTATTTTTACCAAGACTCGAACCATTCATGCCTTATTTCTCGGAGAGCCGTTTCGGATGCCTTCACGAGCGTGCCTTGCATTCAGGCAGTCGAAGAGGTCACTTGTCATCCTCGTGAATGCCTCCGTGCTGGGCGAGTCTGTGAGTTCTTGTGCGCCCGTCTCCCGGTTAAGTTGCAGGTCCTTCCACCAGCTGAATAACTGGAAAAAAATAAATGAAGCTAATGAACGCTTAATTTTGTCTTAACACTGAAGTCTTACATGAAAAAAGAAAAACACAGTTGATTGAGCCCTGACATAAGTACCTGAGGTGCCAGCCGCACATTCATCATCTGCAAGTTAATTGGCTGGACGTGAGATTCTGCCAGCCTTGGTACTATCTTCAGATGCTTATGGTGCTGAGTTTCATAGAGCGTTTTGTAATGAAGAAAATTGATGCGGTGTTCCCCAGCCTGCCTAGTTCATGCATCAGAGATGTACGCAAACGTGCATATACTTTGACGCTTTATTTTGTCACTGCAAGTACACACACCTGCCTATGAAGACGCTTCGGTAGGTGATTCCTGGCGCTCTTTATCATGTGCGGTACGCCGCAGATGAAGTGCAGGAATTTTTCACCAAGAAGGCAGGCGTGTTGGATCTTGTTTCTCGTATTTGCTATTCCACCACTGACTCCGAACTATTGCCACATTGACTTGTTTCCTTCGCCGTCGCTCACTACTGTGACAGCCACTGCTCCACACTTGTGCAATTGTACAATGACTTCGAGAGCAAGTTCTGCCAATATACGACCAGGTGCAGCGCCCTTTGTGGCGAAACTTGCTATGTATGGGCTGTTCCCAGTCTCGAAAAAGCGGCACAGACATGAGAACTAAGGCGTGATGAGCTAGTTTGTTGGTGCCTTCCTTCGACCCGCCACCATAATGAACAAAGCCGACGCCTTTGTAAACTTATTTGTTGAAGTCACAACACTGCTTCAATTTAAACTCGTCCAAAACTAGAGTGACCATTGCAGATTGGGAGGCTTTTCTTGCAGCTGCTTTTGTATGGCTTCCAAAGCAACGGCATTGAAGCTGTATTTACAGGCTATGCCCTTCAACCTATATGGTGCTACGATCAGCCTTTTCCAGTAAAGACACAGAAGCGGCAGAGTAAAAAAATTAGAAAAGTATGGATCAGCAGAGCAATATTGGAGATGATAAATAGACAGAACAAGATGTATCACGTCTTCATTAAGAGTCGTGAACCGACAGAGTTTACTGACTACAAGAAGTGTAGAAATATGGTTAACTCGCTGGTAAAACAAGCGAATCACAGTACTATGAGCCGCTATTTTCCGAAATAAGAAACAATCCCCCAAAAATATGGAATGAAGGTAAAAAATCTAACCAATCAACAGAAATAATGCGTAGAATTGCATATTACAACATGTAATGGCGTCTTGTCTGGCTGTGCAGCTACAATCGCCATGAATAACTACTTTGTTTCTTGCTGTGAATGTACCGATCTTAACACACACAAAAAAATAACCCCGTTACTAGTTGCGCTGATCTTGCAAATTCGATCACGTTTATTCCTGGGACCCCTCCCGAAGTGAAACGAATAATTAATACGTAGAAAAACAATACAGCTTCTGGCTATGATGTCATTTCATGTGGACCGAAAAAATATGTCGCTGATTTAATATCTATTCCTTTGGCTCATGTCATTAATTGTATGTTCGAGATCGGTGCGTTTCTAGATCGATTAAAGATTGAACGCGTAATTCCGATTTTGTAAGGGTGGGAACAGCTCTGCTTTGATTAACTACCAACTAATTTCAGTCCTGCCGATCCTGTCCAAACTTTTTGAAAATGCCATCAGTGTTAGGATTCAAAACTTTGTCGATAGATATTACGTATTCAGTAATGTTCAGTACAGATTTAGAAAAAAAAAACAAATCATAGAATCAGCCAGAGCCTACTTAACATAAAAAATTAGATAATAACAAATTTTGAACAAAGACGATCTATGCTTGGGCTATTTCTAGATCTGCGCAAAGCATTTAATTCCGTATGTCGCGATGTCCTCCTAGTTGAACTGGATAGGTATGGGATCCGCTGAATACCACTAGAATTAATAAAAAGCTATCTGTCAAACCGCTATCAATATGTCAGTTTTAATAAATATACATCTCCAGTTCTGCCAGTTAAAAAAGGCGTTCCACAGGGATTTATTCTGGGGCACTTGCTGTTCATAACATACAAAAGTGATTTATGCTCTATTTCTAACACCTCAAACCTAATCACGTATGCAGATGATACCAACGTCGTTTTCACTAGCCGTTCACTCCCTGAAATTGAACATGCTGTCAATAACTATTTGCTCCTCCAGCTACATGGGTAAATTCAAGTAAATTATGCTTTAACATTGAGAAAACGAAATACATATTGTTTGCACCGCTAAACAAGCCTAGGAAATCTGCCATATAAATATTGTTTGATGGCAAAGGAATAGCTTAAGTCAAGGCCGAAAAATTTTTACGTGTGTGGTTTGAAGAACACTGATCATGTAATTTTTATGTAAACCGCCTCTTAGCAGACCTTAGTAAAACAATTTGCTGCCTCTTTAAGATTTGTCTGCTCATCCCTCAATGGTTACGAACTGTTCTTTATTACTAATTCTCTTATTCCAAGCTTTCCTACTGTGCTTTAGTCTGGGTTACCACTACAAGTCCCAATTACAAATGACTAATTACCCTGCAAAAAAAGTGCTGAGAATATCTGAACTATATCGCGGCCCACCGAAATTACTGCGGACAAGACCGCTTTTTCTTAAATGCTAAAGGCGATTAAAATTTATTATTCCAAATTGCTTCAGTACGGGACAAAACAGCTCGGCATGGCTCATGCTGATATGCAGATGCAATTCGAGTGATTATTATGGATATTTCGAGATGAAGCAGCACTCCTAGAGCGAAAAATATGCACTGCACGCTAAAACAAAAAGTGCGCAGCGAGCAGACGACTCAAAGAAGCGGCCGCCGACCGGAAGCAAGACTCGACGGCAGCGCCATTAGTTGTTGTGACCACCACTGGGGAAACGTTTTTGGCGGAGCTGCGCCACAAGTTTAGTTCTAGTAACGTTGGTTGTTCGCGCTTCCACCCCCGCCAAGTTTTTTGTCGTAAAAAATGGGCGCCAAATCATACCAGGACTGGGTGCGAGCGAAGCCCTAAGACTTGTCCAACGCATGGTGGCCAATGTAAACACTTCGCAGTATGAGACAATTAAGAATTTCCAGCATATCTTCCAGAGACTACGCTGGTTGAAGCGACTCTATGCGTGGTCACGCAACCTGATGCGGCGCCCGTCGCCCAGCGTGGTCCCCGTTCCCTGCGAGCGCCTCTGCGGAAGGACCTGTGCAGAATGGAGCTTGCGGTCATCATCGTAAACGGTCATCATCGTAAAGCACGCGGGAAAGCAACACCGGAGGATTCCTCCTCATGAAGAGAAAAGGGATGAAAGATTTGATTTCGGAATTATTATTATTAATAATAATAATAATAATAATAATAATAATAATAATAATAATAATAATAATAATAATAATAATAATAATAATAAAGAGAGTGACTGGAACAGAATTGTTAAATCAAACTGTAATAATTGCTAATATCGAGGGTCGTGCAACATCAGCCAGGCATAGCCGTTTTCCTCTTCCTTCTCTGAAGCATATGACTGCAAGGTGCACGAAAGCAACGTTTAAAAGCTGGGTACAGCTATGTCGCCCACCGTCACGGGGTGCTGCGATAATGAATCCTCTTGTTAATTTACCTGCTGAGCGCTGCGCTCACGAAAGAAATTTGAATTGCTATTGCAGATAAGCGTACCCAGTCAGTTTTCTTTATTTTGCATCATAATTTTGCGGTTGTTTCAGGTGCAGTTCTCACGACCAGAGGCTCCGAGAAAAAGGAGCAGAAGAACCGCCCCTTTATTGAACGGCCATGTATATATACACTGGAGTGGAAGAAGAGGGTGTGTTCCCTCACCAACATGTTGCAAGCATAAGACTGATATCGCATACGTCCGACGGGTCGTAGATACGAGGTCCGCGCTGCAAGATACGATGCAGACAGCGCTAAGTTCTGTCGAGCTTTGAGGAGCTCGAGTGTGTGCGCTGCCGTGATGTAGACCGCGTCATAGAGGCTCAGCCGGAGGGCTGAATCACGGAAAAACACATCGCCTCATCTTGCCAGCCTGTGTTGTGGCGAAGGTAAGGGCATCATTCATGGTAGGCACACCGACAGGGTTCCGGTAGGCTGAGTAATAGGAGGCAAGTACAGCCGATATCTCCGGTTCTTGTAGTGGGGGCTCAATTCCGTGCTCCTAAAGGTAATAACAGAGAAACGTGGTTCTCCTTACATCTCAAGATAGCTTCTTATTGGTTGGGTTGGCAGCTGTTCATTGTAGCTGTTTAAAGGCACCAAAGCAACTACTTGTCCCACAATGGAGGACACGGGACAGAGCACCGCTCACAGCTGCTTTACTTCACATAAAACCCGTGCATATGTTTCTTCGATCGTTAGTTGCTCAAAGAACACATTCACGTATCAATTCATCGTCATTATCAACCTGACTACGTCAACTGCTGAACAAAGACATCCGCCATAATTTTACAATTAACCCTGGCCTGCGCGAGCTGCGTCCACCATATAACCGCGAACTTCTTAAACTCATCCACCGAACTAAACTTGGGTCGCTCTCTGCTGGACTTGCCTTCTCTCGGCGTCCAGTCCGTTACTATTTAGGACCAACGATTACCTTCTATTCGCATTACGGGCCGTGCCCTAGCCTATTTCTTCTTGATTTTCACTAGAATCTCATTAACCCACGCTTGTTCTCTGAACCACTGCGCCCTTCCTGTCCCTTAATGTAACACCATTTTCCTTTCCAAGCTTGCTGCGTGGTCCTCATTTTAAGTTGTGCCCTTTTCGTTTACCTCCACGTTTTGGCCTCATAGGAGAGTACCGGTAAGAAGCAGCTGTTTTTCACCTTTGTCTATATTGCTAAACTGTCATTCATGATCTGAGAGAACCGGCGAAATGCGCTCCGCCGCCATATTATTCGTCTAGTAATTTTCCTCTAATGATTCAGATCTGCGGTGACTACATGCCCTAAGCAGACGTATTTCTTTACCCCTTACAGCACCCCCTACCAATTCTAAACTGCTGCTCTCTTGTAAGGATGTTAAGCATTACTTTGGTTTTCTGCATGTTAATTTTTAGTCCCAGTGTTCTATTCTGCTGATGGGCTCTCAGACCATAAAGGCGTGTTAGTTTCACTCTCTTGTCCAGTCTCCAAATCACCCTATTTGTTTACTACTTTTCCTGACTTCACTCGTGCTGACGACCATTCCATTATTCAGGTTTTAGCTGATCGTTTCGATACATTCTCTGCTTTCTCAGCAAGCCACGACGTAAATTTTCTTACTAATTACTTTGAATGTCTTGTCAAGGATTGTGTCCAACGCTTTGTTCCTATTAAAACTAAGAAAAGAAATACTAATGTTCCTTGGATGACTCGAGACATTTTGCATTTATCTCGTCGCCTTCGTAGGCTAAGGCGTTCGAGAAGAAGCAACAATCCCATAACCTTAGACAGATTTCACAAGGCAAATAAAGAACTTAATCTTAAGTTGCGCATGACCAAGGATTTCTTTTTTCGTGTCCACCTGCGCGATCTGTTAAGAACTAACCCCCGAAAATTTTGGTCATCCATCTTACCTCGTGACACTTCATCCACTTCGTTCAGATTAGATAATGACGTCATCAGTGAGCCTGCTGTAATATCTGATGCTTTCAACAAATATTTTAACTCGGTGTTCGTTCCGGATAACAACGTCATTCCGCCACTCACTAATATAATTTCTTCTCCAGCAATCAGTGATGCTGTCATAAACACTGATGGCATCCTAAATCTTGTATTAAACCTCGACGTTAAGAAATGCACCGGCCCAGATGGAATACATAATGCGTTCCTGGTTCGTTACTCCATGTGGTATTTGAAATATCTGACCATCATATTCAACAAGTCCTTATCATCCGCTACAGTTCCTTCTTCTTGGAAATTAGCCAAAGTGCTCCCTCTTTTCAAATCTGGTGATAGACAGTGCTTGTCGAACTACAGACCGATTTCACTGACATCACAGTCATGCAAAATGTTGGAACACATCATTCATAAACACATCATGCTTTTTCTTAAATCCAATAATTTGCTATCTAACTTTCAGCATGGGTTTAGGCGCGGTTTTAGTACGGTAACACAATTAACAGAATTTGCTCATGATATATTACATAACCTCGATGTCGGTAACCAAGCTGATGCCATTTTTATAGACTTCTCGAAAGCATTCGATACTGTTCTACATTCCAAGCTTCTTGCTAAACTAAATGCTATACTAAACAATCCTCACTTGGTTGATTGGATTTCTAGCTTTCTCTCATCTCGTTCCCAGTTCGTATCCTATAATTCTTCTCATTCTACTGCTGTTGATGTAACGTCAGGTGTGCCTCAAGGCTCCGTCCTTGGACCACTACTCTTTTTAATATATATAAATGACTTGCCGCATAACATTTCTTCTAACGTTCGTCTTTACGCTGATGACTGCGTTTTATACGAAGTAATCAATGGCCCTAATGATCATCGTCACCTCCAAGAGTCATTTGCTATGTTTTGTAGTTGGTGTAGTACCTGGCAAATGAGAATTAATTTCGACAAAACCGTCCTCATGTCTTTTTGTAACAAATCTTCCGTTTCCCATTTTAGTTACTCTTTCAATGACCGTGTGGTGGATAGGGTCTCGCAGTACAAATATCTTGGTGTCATATTCACGCACAACATGTCTTGGTCTAAACACATTGATTACGTATGTAATAAAGCACTAAAAAAACTAGGTTATCTACGACGCACGCTACCCAATTCACCAAAAGACACAAAGCTACTGTTGTATAAATCTCTAATCCGCCCTGTTCTTGATTACGCAGCTGTAGTGTGGAACCCGTACAAGCAATTCGAAATTAACATGTTAGAAGCAGTCCAGAAGAAAGCTGTGCGTTTTATATGTCATCGTTATGATCGCGATTTCTCACCCTCTTCTACACTTCTCTCATTGAATTTAACCACGCTGTCTGTCCGTCGCCACACTGAATCACTAAAATTCTTACATTGTGTCGTCAATTCCTCAGTAAGGCTGTCAGCTGACCACTACATTAACTTTGCACCATTATCATCTACAAGAAGTCATCACGAGCTTAATTTGATACCGTATTTTGCGCATGCTAATTTGTTCAAATTCAGTTTTTTTCCCCGTTCAATAGAAGCCTGGAATTCTCTACCCGGGTCCATTTGTTCTTGTCCATTTCAAAACTTTGTAACTGCCGTTGAAGACGCATAATAGCTGTGTATTCTTACCCTGTCGTTAACAGTTCCTTTCTTGTTTGATATTTCATTTGTGATTTTAACTTTTTGTAGTGCTCACTTTGTACATTTTGCTGCATTTTGTTTCCTTGCATTTTTGTGTTTTCCCACTCCTGCCATAGCGCATATAATTGCGCTGCAGTATGTATAAATAAATAAATAAATAAATTGATCATGGTTTGCAGTTCATCTGCTGAGAGACTCAGCAAGGCAATATCATTAGCTAATCACATATTACTAAGGTATACTCCATTGCCTCTTATCCCAACTGTTCCCAATCCGGGCTTTTTTACTAAAGAGGCGGTGAATAATATTGGCGAGATTGTGTCTTCCTGCCTGACACTGTTTCTTATTGGACTTTTATTGCGAACTTTATCGAGGACTATGGTAGCTGTGGAGTTGTATAGATATCTTCCAGTATTTTTACTAAAGGCACATTTGCACCCCGATTCCGTAATGCCGACGTCACTGCTGAGGTTTCTACTAAGTCGAAGGCTTTTTCATAATTTATGAAGGCTATATATGGTGCTTGGCTAAATTCTGCGCGTTTCTCTATGACCTGATTGATAGTGCGAATACGATCTATTATAGAGGGGCATGCACGGAAGCCTGCCTGATCGTTGTGGTAATTGAAGTCTAAGGTTGTCCTGTCTGTAGTTTTAATAAGTGCGATGTTATAAATGATGCTCAGAATATGAAATCTAAAGTCTGACGAAAACTCGTCTGGTCGGGTAGAAGATTCATGTATGAAGATTCATGTACGTTTCGGCTTCCGTATGGTATGGAAGCCGAAACGTCTTCGTTTTAAACAACAACCTTTTGGTCGGCGTTCCTTTTTCTTCATACATGAATGCTCAGAATGTGTTTTTTCCGCCATGTTATAGGGTTTTCCCTGGTGGACCAGCTACCTTTCTTTCTGATTTAGAATGGTTCAATCAGTTCCCTGGCTTATTGCATCCTTACTTCTGGGAAGAAATCGCATGCCATCAACGCATGAGTGTGGTGGGCAAGTTCTCACGTGCTTTGTTAAACTTCGGCCCACTTTATTTTGTTCAATGTTTTGTTCATATATGTTTCCTGAGACTTGCTCATTTACAGTGCCCGGTTTATCCTACATAGGAAAAAAACGCTTGAGAGGGCGATTTCATGTAGCACCCTTATGGTGCACCTCACGAAAGGTTACCCACGGTTGGTTCGGCATCCCCTTTTTCTTTTCTCTTCCTTTTCTGAACCAAGAGCAGAGATCTGCATGCTTCCTACGTGCTGAAAAGACGAGCAGTACGTCATGCATGCTCGCAAATTTCTTTAAATTGTGGGCCAACTCGGCCGCATAAAGCACAACTTCCAGTCTCAGCTATTCTCGGGGACATCTTCCCCAGCTCTCACTGCTTTTCTCTCCATTTTCTGCATAAGACTTTTCGCGACCCCTTTCACAAGTGAATGAAGGACCCCAGCTAAAGCCAGCCGGTCCAGTTTGTTTTCAAAGCTCAACTGCATCTTGTGAGTGCCTGGCTTCCTGAGTGGTGATTCAAGGCAAAGCCAAGGAATCCGTTTTTCTCTAATTTTGAATGTGCGGAGTCAAATGGCAGAAACCCTTTCTTTTCAACACATAACATAACACCCGCAAACCCAATTCATACAGAGCTCAATGTTCAGGTCTAAAACTGTAAATGTGCCGTCAAGCAGTTCACATGTAAAATACAGCGCATGTTGTCTACATACGAATGAAAAAAAGAATGCCCATATCTTCTTAAAAATAATCAAAATGTACAGAACGAAATTGAGTAGTCTGCCAAATGAACCTAGAAAGGACGGCGACAGGCGGGGGTGGTTTAGTAGTGGTTAGTGCATTGACATGACTGTTGGTATGTGCCACACATGATCGCACTGCTATGAGGGAAGTATAGTTTTTAGCGCTCTAGAACTGCCTAATCGTCTGCTTGAATTGTACGAAAGGCACTAAAGGCTGTGTGCTTGTTGCAACTATCACGTCATGTAAGTTGTCAGCACTCTTCGGTATAACATCATTGCAGGGCCAACATACAGCCCCTTTGTTGCTCACATAGCACTTCTCGTCAAATAAACCAGCTTCCAGAAGTGTTGTGCATGCCCACTGTTACATGTCTACTTTCCTGGCCGAGATATCACACAGAAAGGTGGGCTAGTTGCTGACTAGTATTAGAATGAGTCTTGAAACCACGCAAAAAGACAAGGGACAAGGAAGAGGCCAACAGGACAAAGCGTGGAGCTTCAACTGGCTTTATTGCACATGTGCGTCACATTTATACATTCATCGCAATCGCACAGTAACCCAACAAACGACCATCACGTGACACTGGTGCGCTGGCGTGTGTGGGACAGCACGTTATCCAGATATACAAACTGCATAAAACTTGCCAGCTGGTCCACCGATTAGTTTTGAAATTTAATTGTTGCAAAATGTGAAGCTACTAATACTGATGGGCACAACAAATATGTTTCAAACAAGACTGTCTGCCGTGAATCAGGTCATTGCCAAGTTGTGTGGCGAGGTATGGAACGTTGATTTGCTTGATACTTCACTTTTGACAGAATAAGGAAGATAGCAGATGAAAATGCAGAGAGGCTAACATTCATTAAAAAAAGGTACATTCAGGAATGCCAAAAAACTAAAACCCTTAAACATGTAGACTGAGCTTGCTTTCTGCGGTTTCCAAGGTGTGCACTGTGGTAGTTAGTGACAAAACCAGAGCGGTGTTTGTTACCTCAGCAAAAGAAGGGTGCAGGGTGTGTTTTGACATTTACTTAGTATATGGGGCCGCTATGGCATGTATAAGGGAATTAAATGTGAATAATAAACACAAAATTGCCTGACTACTTAGAAGATGAAAAAAATCAATTCAGAATAAAGAACATTACTAACAATATTAACAAATATAGGTTGGCACACAACGTCAGACAAACAAGCCACAAAAGATAAAGGAGACAAACAAAAATCACGACCAATGCACAAGGTAAATCAGTGGTATTTAAACTTTTTCGTTTTTCGTTGAATGATTTATGGTAGCGAGATATACAAATGATTACAATAGGTATATCTTTGCACCGTTTCATGGCACGAGATAATGGAGATGAGTTGAAGGCTTTCCAATTCTTTTTCCTACAGCTATTTCAGTGCAGCATCCGTTTTATGCCTTTGCAGAACGCGCATTGTGGGCTTCGACCAGGTCTGCCTTGGATGGCCTGGACTGCACATTTTTTGCGTACTCTGGTCCAACTCTCGGTTCAGTGTGTTCCATGGCATCTCTGAAGCTTGGACACAAAAAATTCAAAAACAAAAAACTGCAGCTCGATGATTTTCATTTGTAGGCCCTCTGCATACCCTGCAATAGACAAAGGCACTTGTCTCTCAGTAATCCACTTTATGTCCTTTTTTTCACAGTCTGCGGAAACTAGAGCCTGAATAGTAGTGCCACGTGGGTCCGAACAAAGCTTGTGAACGAGTCGTGAATGCTGATGTCTTGCTTTGCAACCAGTTTCAATTAAAGGGGCTCTTCACCAAATGCTCACCTTTGCTTTGATCAAAACTGTGGTATTGTGCACTTTTAAAAGATGAACACTGCTGGTAGTTTTATTAAAGGCTTTGAATCAGTAACGGCTGCTTCCTATGCACTTTTTATTTCCATTTATTTTATTTATTCACCATATATCCGCACACCAAAATCTGTTCGGCCCAAAGCCGAAGTTACATGGGGCTCATAGTCATACATACTTGGCAGCGAAAAATAATAGTGTTAAGATAAAATAGACACAAAGTCAGGCTAATGACACAAAAAGAAAAAAGATTGGGAACTATTAATGTCACTATATAATATCAAGAAAACGTCTTTTCGCCGAATGATCAAAGTTTCATGATATTGCCGCGAATATTTGCAGCGTTTATTCGTGTTTGACGTCAAGCGGAATACTATACCACATGTGCACCATAAAACTGTATTATACGCTGGCCATAGGTGTCGTACGTTATAGTGAGATAAAAATTAAGATTGTTTGCAGCCCTAGTGCTCCGAGTTGGCAGAGTGAACAGATTATTTTTGAGGGGGTGATTGTTGCAAATAATGTTATTCACCCTTATAGACGCCTTTAATTGAAGCGCATGCATAAATGGATGTATTTTCAGTTCTTGAAAGAGTGGATGGCTTGCCTGTCGCCATTGGGAAGACATGATAACGCGTAAAGCCCTTGGCTGGCGACGGATAATGAGATAAAAATGTTTATTAAACGTAGAGACCCATGAATCACACCTGTACACAAAATGGCAATGGAATATTTACTACTAAATTATTTTTAACACAGGTATAGCAATCTGTTCTCTACAGCTCAATAATGCAAAGCATGATGCTAATTTCGAGCTCAAGTTGTTGATATGTATTTTCCAGCTGATTCTCTAATCAAACACAACTCCAAGATATTTAATCGAGTCAACTTCCTCTAATGGGCAGTTGTTGAAATTAATTTTCAAAAACTGCGTGTCATTACATCTATAGGCAAAGCGAAACATTATGTATTTTGTTTTTGCGCTATTTAGTGTTAAGCTATTTTCCCTCAGTCAAAACTGAAGGGTTTATTAGTTCATTGTTAACGATAGCTCCTATATTCTCAACTGTTTTAGCAGAACAAAATGAGGCAAGTATCATCCGCATACATAATGGTTTTAGATGCACTGGTACATTGTGACAAATCATTTACGCAAAGAGAAAACAAAATTGGTCATAAAACAAATCTTTCAGAGATTCCTGTTAAAATAGTATGCGACGATGAAAATAAGTTTACGAAAACAAATTGCTGACGGTTCTTGAAGTAGCTAGGGAATAAATCTAAAGTTCTTACTCCAAAACCATACTGCTCTAATTTGTGCAACAAAACTGGATCCGTGTACTGTGTCAAATGCCTTCTTAAACTCTAAAAAAACACCGCTGATATGTTGTCATTATGTAAAGACGAGTAGATCGTTTGCGTAAGTTCTATTACTGAGGTGGACATTGACCTCTGGGACGTACATCCACGCTGTGAAGGTGTAATGGCATTGTTTTCCTTTAGATATTTTTTTAGCCGTAAAGATATTACTTCTTCGAAAACAATATTTACAATACTTAAAACTGATATGGGACGATAGCTGCCAGGGTCCTTCACGTCCTCTCCTTTATAGGTCGGGATGACTTTTGCTATTTTTATCCGGGTATTCGCCGTGTTTTATAGGGTAAATAAAACACGTTGCCATAATCGGTAGTAGGACCTCAATACCGTATTTTTGAATTTTTAGTCTTATGTCGTCACATCCAGGAGCTTTGCTGTATTAATTTCTGCATTACTGTTGGGATCAAGCACAAAACTGTTTTGTGCTGTAACCATCAGTAACAGCCTTAGCTATGACTTCCGGGCTAGCTAGTTGTACATGCGTATTCACGAAGTGCCTATTAAATTCTTCAGGTGTGATAGGTCAACGAAATCACTAACTGTGAATTGTCGAGGCGGTTTCCCTATTACGGTATTAACAACCTCTCACACTTTTTTCATGTTTCCTTGCACCTGTTGTATAAGCGAGGTATTAATTTTTTTTCTTGTACGCATCTTAGCGACCACTCCGTTTCTAATTACACGAAACTGCTGTAGGCAGAAGCTGTTAGTTTTGTGAGCTCTCCACTTTTGATACCACGCGTCTTTTTTTCTTTATCTCGTTAAGTATAACTGTAGTCATCCGAGGACAAATGGGGTCACTATATCTGTGGCGATTATATGAGCTACAGCGAGTTATTACTTCCTTCAATACATAAATGAAGTTCCAAAATTCAGCATTAACACGCAACCACAAACTACAGAGGAAGCTAATATGCAAATCAAGCGACTCTCGAAATGTTGGCGCTGTATTCTGTGCGATGACGAATGTGGCACCGTGCATGGTTTTTGCGGTCTTTCAACTGTGTGCCATCGCTTGTTACTGCCTGGTCTCTGTCACCACTGTCATTAAAATGAGCCGCCAAGAGTGTACTAAAAAGGTAAAGAAATATGACTCGAGACTTTTAGACACCATCACAGTGTTGAAAAATTTATTCTTTTGCTTTATGTGCTGCACTGCTCTGACATGATGGATAATATTCAGCATGTATCCTTATGCAGACGCACTGAGCCCTCATGTCTCATATGTAAATGCGGTTCATTTGGGGGCATCCCTAAAGCAGCTCGTCGGCTGAATTACTTCGACGAGTTGCACTAGGTCGCACTGAAGAGCTTGGAAAATGCTTTCGTAACACAAGCGTAGGCGCATAATGGATATTTTCAAGAAGTTAACACCACCTTTGCCTCGCTAAGCATTTTTCGCTGTGATTGGGGAATCCCACTTACTATGTATGAACTTTGGATACACCGAGCGCGAGCCCCGTGACCGTCAGCTACAACTCAGCTCGACTGTGCATAGCAGCTAGAGGAAACATACCCGATAAGTCATCAGAGTGCTGGTGCTCTGCAGCTCGGCATTTTACTTGCGGGCATAGAATTGAAATACTGGCAGAACTGCTGATGTCGCGCTGCAGCGAGGGCTGTTGTCCACTTGCAGCCAAAAGTACTGATGGATCCGCGCCTTGGGATAGTTTGCGGCGCTTCCATGGAATCCCGGAAGACGCACTCAAGGATGGATCTGTAGGCTTAACGCCTCAGGATCGAAGGAACAAGACCCCTGCTGCGAACCGACGCTAAAACAGAATTGCGAGCCGTGGCTGCTCGAGCCACGGCCAGGTGCTGTCTTTATTTTCTCCGCCAGGGTGGCGCGCGCTGTTCGGGTTCCCGGCGCCACCCAAGAAAGGGCGCTGCAAGGCCCCCCGCCTTGACTGGAAGTCGAAACGGACGGAGGGCCGGCGATGGCACTGGAGCACTAGGTCAGGTGGCGAGGTGGTACTTTCCAGTGCGGACTACTCGTAAGCCAGCTTAAGGCGGTCTAGGCTGATGGTCTCTTCACGGTACTTCTGCAGGAGGGTGGCGGTTTTCGGGGTATGGTGAAAAACGCGGAAAGGTCCGTCGTAGTGTGGTGTTAGCGGTGCTCGCACAGCGTCGCGGCGCACATAAACGTGGGTCGATATGGCCAGGTCAGGGTGCACGAAAATGGTATGGTGGCGGGATGGAGGTCTTTCACGCAGTCCAACAGGCGTTGAAGGAATTCTTGGGGCTAGGCTGGGAGCTGCTGTGATGTAAAGAAGTCTCCTGGAAGACGCCGAGCACTACCATACACCAGCTCTGCAGCTGAGCACTGTAAGTCTTCCCGGATGACGGCCCTGAGACCAAGGAGCACAAGGGGCAAAGAGTCGATCCAGGTGGCGCCATTGAGGCGGGCAGCTAGGGCGGCCTTCATTTGGCAGTGAAGGCATTGCACCATGCCGTTGGCACAGGGGTGATATGCAGTGGTACGGCAATGCCTGGCGCCGAGAATATGATTAAAGGAAGCAAACAGGCAGGAGTCAAACTGACGTCCACGGTCGGCTGTCACGGTGCCAGGACAACCAAATCGAGACACCCACGCAGATATGAAGGAACGGGAAACAGTCTCTGCGGTGATGTCAAGAATTGGGACTGCCCCCGGCCAGCGAGTGAAGCGGTCGATCATGGGTCAGGATGTAGCGGTTGCCTCGAGACACGGGTAGAGGGCGCACGATGTCGAGATGTACATGTTCGAAGCGACGGCCAGGTGGTAGAAAGACTTGGAAAGGCGTCTTGGTATGACGGCAGACCTTGGTCGTCAGGCAGGGCAGACACAGGCGCGTCCAAGCGCGCATATCACCGTTGATTCGGGGCCACACATAGCGTAGCGCTGGGTGAGAAGACGCTGTGTAGCCAGAATGCCTGGGTGGCATATGTCATGTAGAGAATGGAATATGGGGTGACGTAGTGAAGCCGGAAGAAAAGGGCGGGAAGGTCTGTTGACACATCGTGCCACAAGGGCTCAGGCGAGCAGGGATGTAGCACAAGCCGTAGTTGGAGAGAACGGGGGTTCTCTCGAAAAGCGGCGAGCTCACACCATTCTGCTGGGCGGAAGAGAATGCGGCCAATTCGACGGTGGGAGATGGAGTGTCTACCGCGGCTGTACGAGAGAGGGCATCAGCGGCGGTGTTGGCGGCACTTTTCACAGGGCGGATGTCGGTAGTAAATTTCGAGATATAAGCGAGATGACGGAGTTCGCGTGGCACGTACTTCGATAAGTTGGTGCGGAACACATACGCCAGTGGTCTATGATCGGTCAGCACGTGAAACTGGCATCCTTATACAAAATGCCGAAAGTGCTGTATCGCGGATTAGAGGGCTAGTAGCTCTCGGCCGAAGACGCTGTAGCGGGTCTCAGCAGGAAGTAGCTTCTGAGAGTGAAAGACAATGGTCTCCACTCGGAGTTAATGTACTGCTGTAAGATGGCGCCGACGGCCAACCTGGAGGCATCAACCATCAATCTCGTAGGGGCGTCGTTGCGCGGATGGACAAGAAGCACGGCGGTCGCGACTGCTTACTTTGCGGCAGTAAAGGCGGCCGGGGTTCCGATGGAGAAGAAATGGCGGAGGACGGGCCAGCTGTTCACCGGAGGAGGTCGGTGAGCGGGCGAAGCAGCTCTGCACAGTGCGGGATAAAGCGCCAAGAAAAATTCACCAGCCCCAGGAATGGTCGTAAGTGGCGCAGTGTTCTAGGCTGGAGATAATTCTCGATGGTCTGGATGTGGGATGCGAGAGGGCGCATACCCTCTGAGGATAAGTGATTACCCAGAAACTCGAGCTCAGATTCACCAAAAACACACTTGAAGTCGTTTACAACCAGGGCTTACTGCTGGACACGCTTGAACAAAGCTCGTAGGTGTTGCTCATGATCATCAGGCGTAGTGATGTATCGGCACTCTGGATGAGTGCCGATACAGAACGCAGGACCGAGCTGCATAAGTTTTCGACTCTCGGGCAGAACTTGTCACAGCAAAAAGGAGAGCAAACGCCGCTGGAAAATGAGGCAGTGAGTGGAACACCGAAGTCGAAATCAGCAATGCCGGTGGTGGTTGGGCAAATAGGGGACCGTCCTATATTGGTTCTTAGAGACAGCGGAGCGAACACAGTTTTGATTCGGAGAAGCCTGGTGAAGGACGAGGACCTTACAGGGGAAGCGGCGGCTGTCACTCTTGTAGGTAGCACAGTGAGGTACCTTCCTTAAGCCAGGATTCTAGTTTCGACGCCATATTATACTGGACAGGTTGTGGCAAAATGCGCATGGCAACCCATCTACGATCTCATCTTGGGAAACATTACGGGTGCAAGAAGTATCGAAGACCCCAATCCCGTGTGGAGGATGTTCGACGTTGAGAAACGCCCAAAGGAGGAAACACCCACGACAGCTCAGACGGGTGATGAGGCAGTGAGTTTCTCGTCGGCAGTGGAGACAGGAGCTCAATCGACAGCCCGAGCAACACAGCGTCTGCTCTCTACTCCCGTTACGACGTGTCTGATCATAACACCGGGCGAAATTTCAATTAGGCAAAGAGAAGACCCGACCTTGAAAGCCTGCTTCGAAAGAGTCGGAGAAAAAGTGGTACGTCATTCGAATAACAATTGGTAAATGGTCTTTGCCCAGGGAATGCATATTTAGCTCAGGAAGGCGGTTCCAACAGCTGGTGTTACCAAAAAATATGAGAGAGACAGTGTTACGCTTAGGACATGAGGCCATTGTGGCGGGACGCCAGGGTGTTCAAAAGACGGTGTCTAGAATCATCGAGTTCTTCTGGCCAGGTGTCCAGAGTGACGTTAAGCGCTTTGTTCGCTGATGTGATGTGTGCCAGCGCACAGTTCCGAAGGGAATAGTTGGTCCCGTGCCTCTGGGCAAGATGCTAGCCTTTGACCTACCGTTTCAAAGAGTGGCTATTCACATTTTGAGGCCAATCTCTCCTGTATCCGCCAAAGGCAATAGATATGTGCTTACTCTGGTTGATGTGGCCACTCGTTATCTTGACGTTATTCCATTGAGGACTATTGACAATATTTTCATTTTCATTTATTTTCTCCTTAAGGGCCCGAGGGCATTGGTCCGAGGGCAGTGGCGCAGGTCTTGTGGAAATGTTTTCGCGTTATGGGTTCCTGAGGGAAATTTTGAGTGACCGGGGCTCGAACTTCACGTCAGAATTAATGAAGGAAGTTAATTGCCTTTTGTCAGTAAGGTTGTAAGGCAGTTACTAAACACGCCCTACCATCCCATGTGTAATGGGCTTGTAGAGCGGTTCAACGGCACCCTAAAATATGATTAAGAAAATGAACCTGGAGAGACCTACTCATTGGTACAGATATCTCTCAGCTCTTTGTTCGCGTATCGCGAAGTAACGCAAATGAGTCTTGGTTTCTCGCCTTTCGAGATGTTATGTGAGAGAACCGTTGGAAGTCCACTTGCTATACTCAAGGAGCTGTGGGCCAATAAAGAGATTGTGTTAGATCTCAAGACAACATACACATACTTTCTTGAGTTGCGGGACAAGTTGGAGGAAACATGCAGACTTGCACGTCAAGGCCTGGAAAGGGCGCGCGAACGATATAAGGGCTACTATGACAAGAAGGCCACTCACAGGAATCTGAATCCGGGCGACCAGGCTCTCATCTTGTTACCCACAGATCATAAGTTACCGATGCAGTGGAAGGGCCCTTACCTTGTGACGCAGAAGAAAAATGATATGGGTTATGAGTTATTGCTAAATAACACCAAAAAGGTTTTCCATGCAAACATGTTGAAAAGGTACGAAGAAAAAGCTCCCATAAGGTGCATACACAAGGTAGCATGCTCGGTAGTAGCAAAGGAGAGACATGATGTTGCCGAGGGGCCCACACGCAAAGGGAAGAAAACTGTAGGGTGGGATAAGGTGATATAAGCCCCAGTCTAAATGAAGACAGAAGATCACAGATAAAGGCCCTACTCCAAAGCAAGGCAGATGTGTTTTCGGATGTGCCGGGCAAAACGGAGGTCATACAAATTAGACCTCTCTACAGATAGAGCCAACTAAACGGCTCTAGCTATCTCTGGAATGTATCTTTTCGATGTTGTTCGTGACTGGTTGTTTTTGTTATTGTTCTGTGAGTACACAAGGGAGTGTGTTGTGGACATTAACATGTTTATTAAGGACACCTTGCGGATAACGGCAGTCGTGTGCTAATGCTCCGTATGTGCAATTGGTGTCCTGTGTTAGTGGTGTGCTTTTGGTGTGTGCTGGACATCTGCGGTGTGTTGTGAGCTGGGTCCAGAATCGCCACAGAAGATAGTCGGTTGGCTAGAAGGCTTTTTGATAAGGATGGTGTGAGCAGGTTTTCACGGAAAAGCTCTCGAGTGAGGGGGCCCTTCTCACATATAACAAGGAGTCTGAAGTAAAAGAATGAAAGAAAGATGTTTGAAGAAGAAAAAGATGGCGGTAAGGATGATGTGGATTAACTGAAGACTAAAAAAGATGAAGAAGTATTCAGTGAGTTTGGAAGAGATGATTGGCGGAGAAGAGAAGAGGAGAAGACGACAACAAGGATTACGTGGACTAACGACAAGGTTATAAAAGGGCGAGGGAGAGCGAGGCAAGAGGCGGGAGGGGGGGGGGATAGAACCGAGAACCGGAGGCTCCGGCGGGTCAGGGACGCTTCGGCGAGAGCGACGCCGGCTACTGCTCCGGTGAGCTTGAATTCTACAGCTTCGCACCGTGTACTTCCTGCCGTTCCTGAGCCCGTTCCGGGGAGTCAACGGAGGACGCAACCACCTGCTACGGCCAGGGGTGTCTCGAGCGCTGTCGCCACCCATCCGGGTGGTGCCCCGAACGCCAACAACACCGGCATCACCTTCACGGCCGCTTGGACCGGGAGCTTCTACGACGCAGCCAACGACACCGCCAGCGACCCCAGCCTGAGCACGTCGAACGCCATCTAGACGGCGGCTACTGGACCCATGCAACATCGCATCCGCACCGAACCAACCGTGAGCACGAACGCCGACCGCTGCCAGTAGAGCGCTAGTGGTAGACGCTAGTAGCAGTGTTACCGAGTCGTGTGTATTGATAGTCTTCGTGTTTTGTGTTAGTTTTGGTAGTTAGTTTTGCGTGCTAGAGTGTGTGTCACGTAGGGTGCATTAAATGTGCGTCTGTGTGGGTACACTTGTCGCCTAGTTCATTCTTGAAAACATGCTCTCAGTGGTGGCTACCACGGCCTGTTTCGAAAAGCCTGCTTCTTCCAACCGCAACACCTCCAAATGAGAACCTGACGGTCCTGGCGGGATTTCATACGCGTCTCTCTCTCACCTTAACATGGAAGGCCGAACTGCGCTGCTCAATTACTGCAATGAAACATGGCCTTCCGGAATCGTTCCACAACAATGGAAGATCAGCCGTCTGGTTGCTCTTTTGAAGCATGGAAAGCCTCCTTATGAGCTTACCTCATACCGGCCAGTTGCACTAGCAAGCTGCGTTGGAAAGGTTATGGAGCGAATGGTGCTGGCGCGCTCGAATGGTTTTTAGAGCAGAATGCTCTCTATCCGGACATGGTGACTGGGTTCCGGCGGGGACGATCTTCGATTGACAGAGTAATCGACCTCATATCGACAGTGGAACATGATAAACGGAGTCGCGAACTCGTCGCTGCGGTCTTCTTGGACATCAAAGGGGCCTACGATAATGTTCTTCATGACGCCATCCTTGATGCCCTTGACGACATAGGCGTTGGCGGCCGGATGTACTCGTGGATTGTGAGCTAGCTCAACGGCCGGTCCGTTTACATGTCTACGCCTGATGGAGAGACTACCCGTCATCAGGTTTGCCTTGGAGTTCCTCAGGGAGGAGTTCTCAGCCCAACCCTATTTACCGTGGCATTGATTGGACTGGTGAGTGAACTTCCGACTCACATTCACATCAATGCCTATATTGATGATATCTGCATCCGGGCTTCGGGTTCGACACGTCCCCAAGTGCGCGCGAGATTACAACATGCCGTGTCATCTACTTCAAGGTACCTACAACGTCAGGGTTTGCACTTAGCAGCTGAAAAATGTGCTGTGGTCGCATTCACGCGCAAGTCTGTCTGCCGCTACCCGGTAACACTTCAAGGAGCTGCAATACCATATGTCTCCCACCATAGATTTTTGGGCATTATTATTGACCGCGATCTGTCATAGTCGAGGTATATAAATATGCTAAAGAAAAGACTCGCTCTTTTTTGTTATCTCCTTTACTTCGTAGCAGGCATTAAATGGGGGCCAACGGAGTGCTCCTTGCTAATACTTTACGATACTCTCTTTATAGGCTACATTCGTCACAGCCTTCCTATGCTCTCTACCATGAGCATTTTTCCTTCTTGCGGACATTATGAAGTGTCCAAGCACAGGCGCTCAAGATATGCCTCGGATTACCACGTTGTGTCTCGAACAAAGGCACGATTGAGGAATCTCGTGTGTGCCCAGTATCGATCTACCTCTCACACGAACCACTTCGTGTATAGTTACGCGCGCTTACACGGAACCGCTGTCACCCGCTGACGGAGATTTTTGATGAGCGACCGGACAGTAGTTTTGCACGTGCACTGCGCTTCCATCAATCCTAATTGCCGTCAGACTATTCCCAGCCGCATTATTCCTTGCAGCCACCATGGGTGATGGCCCAGCCTTCAGTATGCCTGCATGCCCCTGGCATAATTCAGAAATCTGTGATACCGGATAGCGGACTCAAGCAACTTGCTCATGCCTACATCTGGTCAGAATACCAAAACTCTGTGCACGTCTATACAGATGGATCTGAGTCGCCAAATGCATCAACTGCCGCTTTCGTTATCTCCGGCAGCAGACGACCCGCGCATTCACTTTAGGACACAAGTCTACTCAACCGCTGCAGAGCTTGCGGGCCTTCGGGAAGCGATCCGCCACATCTACGGAGAACCGCCTCAGGAGTGGTGCATTTTCAGTGACAGTAAACCTGCGCTACAAATTTTGGGATGCTTCCTGCGCCACTCCGTCAATCAAGCTCTTGCTCTTGTTATCATTAGTCTCTTGTCATTTGCTCATGAAAAAGGCCACCGTATAGTGTTTCAGTGGATCCCTGGACACTGTGGACTCGATGGGAATGAGACCGCCGACGCTGAAGCAAGGAGCGCCTTCAGCAGTGGCCTGCGTGCAGCTGTGCCGTTCTCTAGACCAGACACCACTTGTCTTCTTTCAGAATAAAATTAGGAGTGCGACGGCTAGGTACTGGACCCTACCAGACACTCGACACATACTCCTTAAACGGCTAGATCCGGCGATGATTTTTTCTGTTCCTCGCGGAATACCACGCCCTATTGCATGCACAATCCATAGATTACGTTTAAACGTCGCCTTCACGCGCAAATACCCCGGACACCGTTTGTCCTATTAAGTGCAAATACTTGCACTTAATAGGACAAGCGGTCTCCCCGGACTGTACCACATGTGGCATGCAAGAGACTATAGAACATGTTTTAGTGCTGTGTCCAGCATATACACGTGAAAGACTTATGCTTGCATCTGTTTTGAAGTCTATGGACACAAGGCCCCTCTCGAAGGATTTGATTCTCGGCGCTTGGCCAGATTGTTTGAAAACTGTACAGGCAACGCGAGCGCTCTCACGCTTTTTAAGCGACACGGACCTTGCCTCGCGTTTGTGATGTCAGAAAGTGTGCATTCGTTTATGCATTTTGTCATCTGCCTCCTCCAATCATCATCACCCCCTATCGTGACCCTCTTTTTTCTCCTCTTCCCGTTCCCCAGTGCAGAGTAGCAGGCCAGATATCTTTCAGGCCAACCACTCTGCCTTTAAAGTCAATAAGCCCTCTCCCTAGTTCATTATTTCGGTCCGAGTGTTATCCGGGGAGATTTGTGACAGCCTCTGAGCACTTCAATGGAGCTATGAAGTAAGCGGGAAAGTTCCTTCCACTTCCTTCACGCACCTTTTGGTGTGTCAGGCACAAAAGTCCTCGCATCCTGTTTCGCAAAAGCTCTTGACAAATCATGCCATCATTTCATGCAGAAAGGCTCTCATTTGCAGGTGTCGCGGTTGGAAGCAGCAGGCTTTTTAAAACAGGTCGTGGTAGCCACCGCTGAGAGCATGTTTTCAAGAACAGCGCGAATTAGACAAGGACTATAGGAAGACACACATAGACAGGCGCGTAGTTGCAACTAAAGGTTTATTGCTTGGAACGTGGAAATATATATGTCAGGCTCCAAAAAACAATAATAGCACATAAGGGTGATAAACACTTGTCCATGCGCAAGAGAAAAGAACCAAAATGATGCAGCAGAATTACTTTCCGGTAGATAGAAATTCTAATTATTTGGCCCGATAACGCTAAGCTGGGAATGGGGCGATGTGAGCGGCTTCAATAATTTCTCGAGTTATGCTGTTTGGGTGTCTCCTCAACAATTTTGTTTGTTTAGTGCAGTGAATCTCTGCAGTGTATGCCGAGAAGCCCTTTAAAAGTATTATGAACATTGTTGTTGTGTTCTCTTAGGCGCTCGTTCAGGCGTCTGGCCGTCTGAGCGACGTACTCTTTTCCGCGTGAAAGTTTAATGAAGTAGATGACGCCTTCTTGTCATTCAACAAAATGCTTCTCATGGTTTATGGTGCGGTTTTTCGTGCGAATTCGGCGTTAACTTGCTTGCCCAATTTTCCAAGCTTTTCTGGAGCGGTAGAAATAACTCTTACATGAGCTTGGGTGCCTATCTTTTTTTAGTTTGAGAAAATTTATGAATGTACGGAACAACTGTTGTCTTTTCTTTTACCTGCCGGATTCAGTCGCTTTGTTCTTTTTGTTTTTTCTTAAACTTGCGAGTGCGCTGCTACGTCGTAAGACCAAGGTGAATTCCTGCTCCATTTAAGACAACTGTGTCTTATTTGAAGGAACATTAGCTGCGTTTACTTCAGGCAGACAAGGATGCAGGCTTCCTAGTGCTACCATCGCATCTATTTGTAACTAAGGGTCAGGAAGCCATTATTTCGCCATTTAAGGCAGAAAAGAAGGCCTCCTCGGCTAAAATCAAGGCAAAAGCCAAGAAAACATGCAAAAAGCATAACCTCGATGTCTTGACACATTCAATTGACAAGTGTAAAGGACTCAGTTTACAACTTTCCTTTAGCACCAAGACGCGCAAGCCGGGAATTTCCTTTCTTTGTAACCGTATCTGAGAACGGCACGTTGCAAAAAATAGTAGCTGTAATTCCTAAGAAGATTTTAAACTCATTGAAATCTTTTCCTTCCTTTTTAATTATTAATTTCATTAAACCACTTACTACTTAGACGATACCTTTCTGGTGAAAAAATCACAGGGTGTAAACTCAGGTTTTATAAACCTTAATAACTAATGTCTCATGGCTTGCTCATTTGATGTTAAAGACCGTTATTAGTCAGTGCCGCATGATGAGCTGTTTTCGCGCATCGAGGAATGCATCGTCAAACACGACGTTTTTGCCTTCCAAAATGGGGCAGGCCTCTGTCCAAGGGTTCTTAGAGCTACTTGAAGTGTATTTAAAGTCAAAATTTGCTATCTGGGATGATAACCTTTACCTGCCGATAAAAGGACTGTGCATCGGCTCCTGCATAGCGGCCGTGCTTGCTGATCTGTTACTCGCACAAACGTACAGAAGGTTCCAACGACAATTAGAAGGGTCGAAAGCTTTGCACTCTTTTCGGCTTGCTGATGATTTCCTCAATCTCATCATTTTTTAACCCTTAAGGGTCCCATAGGGACATTACAAAAGGAGGGAGTGGGGGGGGGGGGGTTTACAAAGTGTCCGGCGATCATACATATGAAAATGCAAACAAAATAGAGAAAACTAGGCAAAGCAAAAGAGAAAACATTTTACTAAAGTCAATCAAAAGAAAATCTGAAGAAGCACACAGAAACACACACTACCGTAATACAACGCCTCCAATAAAGTGTTTGACCGTTTTTCAGTGTATCGTAGCTGACACAAGGTATAGAAAAGTTTTATAATGTATTTTTTTATTTTATTTATTAGACACCGGTTTTATCAGACACCGGTGTCCATAGTTTCGAACCAGTCATGCAACAGATTCAAGAAATTTTTTCCAGTGCTTTCATCCACTCACGTTGACTTCCGAAGTTCCTGAAAATGACACGATTAGATGTCTTGACCTCAAAGTAAGCTTGACGCCATATCATACTTTCTGGTCTTATGAACCATGAAGCAACAAGCATCTGCTTCTTTTTGCATCGTTGTATTCCAAGCTGGTTAAACGCGCCGTCGCTATATCATGCTATAACAACGCTCTAAATAAATCATGCATTCACTCTCAACACGGTGGTTTCAACCACCATTCTCATCGCTTTGTGAAGGCAGATTATCCCATGCAACTGCTCGTGTCCATCTTTGAATCGATGCTCGCAAGTTTAACCAAAAAATAAAGAACAAAATGGCAGAATCCCACAAGGTAAAAGAAAAGACAACAGTTGTTCTGTACATTCATAAATTTTCTCATAAACTAAAAAAGATAGGCAGTCAAGATCACGTAGGGGTTACTTCTACCACTCCCGAAAAGCTTGGAAAATTGGGCAAGCAAGTTAACACCGAATTTGCAGAACAAAAGTGCACCATAAAGCATGAGAACCATTTTGTTGCATGCCAAGAAGGCGTCGTCTACTTCATTAAACTTTCACGCAGAAAACAGTACGTCAGCCAGACAGGCAGATGCCTAAACAAGTGCCTAAGAGAACACAATAACAACGTTAAAATACAGTTAAACGTCATGTCAGCATCCACTGCAGAGATTGCTAAGGCAAAACTTGCCAGCCATATATTAAACAAACAAAAGTGTTGAGTAGGCATCCAAGGACACTGACTCGAGAAATTATTGAAGCCGCTGATATCGCCTGGTTAAAGCCCGTATGTGTCAGCAGTCCCTCTTTAGCGTTGTCAGCCAAAGAAGTAGAATTTTTATCTGCAGGGAAGTACTGCTACTGTATCATTTCGGTTTTTTTTAAGAGCGTTAGCTCTTACTCACCACGTTTCGAGATTTCGTGGGGTCTGCTAGTACCCTTGATCACAGCGCCACCTGTGGCAACAACTGCTCATCAGGGTTCGAGATTTCGTCACGTCTCCTATTACCCTCAGATCAAAGCAACATCTGAAAAATAGGGCACTGTGGAATTACAATAGGTATGAAGTGGTAAGAGGGATCTGGAAAGGGGTGATGGTTCCTAGCCTGACTTTCGGTAATGCGGCCGTGTGCATGAGACCAGATGTTCAAGCAAGGTTAGAAATTAAACAACGTGGCGTAGGGAGGCTAGCTTTGGGAGCACATAGTAATACATCAAATCAGGGGGTACAGAGTGATATGGGATGGGCGTCGTTCGAGAACAGAGAACCTAGCAGTAAGATAGCATTTGAGCAGCGATCGAGAAAATGGGGGAAAAGCAGTGGGTTAGGAAAGTTTTCAGATACCTGTATATAAGGAATGTTGATACGAAATGGAGAAAGCGAACTAGAAAATTGACAAGAAAATATCTGGATAGCAGTAAGGGGGGGGGGGGGGCAAATCAGCAATTATCGGTTAAGAAAAAGGTTAATGAAACTGAGAGAGCTCTGTGGAAAACAGGGATGCTGACGAAATCATCATTGGGAACATACAGGATTTTTAAGCAGAAAATTGCCAAACAGAATATCTATGATAATTGCAGGGGAAGCTCTTTGTTGTTTGAGGTCAGGACGGGAGTTTTGCGGACTAAGATATATAGAGTCAGGTACCACGAGATAGACAGTTTTGCGTTGCGTGCGGAGAGGAGGAGGAAACGGCTGAACACTTGATACTTTTCTGTAAAGGGCTTCACCCTACAGTGGAAAGCAGCAAGGCTGATTTATCCAAGGCATTGGGGTTTAAGGGCAGTGAAGGGAAAGTAGATTTTAAGCGGGTAGAAATAACCAAGCGAAGGTTATCTGATTGGTGGCTAAAATCAAGAGAAGAGTAAAATTTCAAAAGTCATATGGCTAGGTGGCTTGAGCCACCGCCCGATTTAAAGGGTTCAGCCGTATCCATCCATCCATTCATCCATCCGAGCATGGTGGCAATCCACCCCGTTTCAAAGGGCATTACATTCCGTTTCTCGAGACAATTAAGCGGCGCGTTCTTCTTCGCTTTCTTCGTCTAGTAAACCAAACAGCTAACGCTCGTTACTTCAACGTCTTCCAGACGGTGGCGACCTTTTTTGTTCATGTGCATGGACAAGTGTGCATCACCCGTATGTTTTATTACTGTAGTTTGGAGCCTGATGTGTTTATTTCCATTTTCCAAGCGATAAATCTTTAGTTGCAAGTCAGCACCTGTCTGTGCGTGTCTTCCTTCAGTCCTTATTCTTAAAAATGGCATACCAACTCGCCCAAGCATCAGTTCTTATGAGAGCATGTACTGCAAAGGGCAGATTAAGGAAAATATTAGCGAACAACAAGCCGCAAATGCTGAAGCGCAAAAAGCTGAAGCCAGAAGGAAGCAAAAAATGGCTGTCATACCGTAGATTCAAGAAGTATGCCATGACCTCAAAAAGATAGGAACTCGCTCCAATGTCATATTCCCGGCCCCCACGGAACTTACAGGACTGAGCACAAAGAGCTGCCAAATAAACCATGAGACAGCAAGATGCACTATTTCTCCGGTTTTTGCTGTTAATTTCATTCTCTATATGTATCTTTGTCTTGGATGTGCACATGTTTTGTTGCTCTGCCTTCATCGGGCCTCGAGCATCTCCCAAGCTACCCTTGTAGCTTTTCGCCCAAGGCCCATCTCCTGTATGTCTGGAAATAAACTTTCTTGAATTCAAATAAGCCATCAAAAGAAGCTTGTGAACTGCAAAGGAGATGTAGTCTATCTCCTGCCATTGTCATGCAACAAATGCTATATCGGCCAAAGTGACCGTAAATGACCGTTTGGCCGAACGTTACCGCAAGGTGGGGAGAGGCAGTTATTGACACGTGGCAGACCATTGTAGTTCGTGCGAAGGATGGATTCCCATCTTTAATCATTGCCGGATTTTGCACACGCACAGTAATCAGCTGACCAGAGAGATTGTCCAGGCGGGGGAAATTCTTAGGTATGATCCTGGTTGCGTGGGTGCTCAATCACTATAGCTCTAGATGTCAAGAACAAGCGCCTGGCAACAAACGCACTGGCTGATCATGCAATCTCCGAGGGCCATGACATCGACTGGGACGGCACGAAGATAATCGGAAAAGAAAAGAGCAAGACGACAAGGCTTTACCTAGAATCTTTTTATATTCAGACGACGGTAAACACGCTTAATCGCAACGCTCCCGCTGCTTGCGTCATATCATGAAACCTATATAACTTACCTTCACTCCTGTCTTTCTTTCATTGTGAACAAGGCCCCCGTAAGCCGGGGCCGAAACGTCATCTTTTTTAACGATTGGTCGGCGCTTGAAGATTTTCCGCCAAGCTCTAGATAAAGAAGTGAAATTCTTGGATGGGGATCGGTTATGACAAAATCGCCTTAGGTTTTCGGCACAAGTGGCATTGAATGTTTCTATTTATTATTTCTGATTCTTTCCCCTGATGGTGATAGCATGTGAACTTCGGACGATCATAACAAAATCCGTTTGAAGTTTGCGCCTGTGGTTGCGTTTTCATGTCTGCCATGTGTGTGCATAATTATTTCTACAAAGTCATCATCAGCACCATCTTCAGCTAGAATGCACCCACTGCAGGGCAAAGGCCTCTCCCATGTCCCTCCAATGAAAACGTATGCAGTACCAACTCGCAGAAAATGCAACCCTTAAAAATCATGCCTCAAATAGCCTTGAAGGATAATTTTACAAAGCCAAACTTCAAGGAAATGCACCTGAAGAGGCTAAGAAAGCAGCCAGCAGACCTTTCTGCAAGTCTAGACCCGGAACAACTTTAGGAATGAGGCAGCGACTGTAAACTGGTGGGCCTCACTCCAGTCGCCTTTTACGTTGTCTCTTGTCTTCCATTCGCATTTTGACCGTTTTTTTTTTACTTCATGCTGATTTTATTTTGAACACATGGGACTGATCCATTCCGGAGTATAATTGACACTAGGGAGACATGATAAAATGTGTCGCACGCTTTCGAAAAGGGCACCTTTCAAGACTGCAGCTGGACGACCCGTACAACGTTCAAGGCTCAAGGACGTCACCACATTCTTGTTGGATGCCATGCCTGCAACCTGCGTGTCCGTGCACTTAGAAGACGTCTACTTTAGTATCCGTGTCCTTGCAGACTTAACTGCAGTTGAATATTGTGTGGATTGCTTTGGCGCCAACAAATACTAGAAAATGTGTTGCATGAATGCCGCCTAGGTTCTTGCAATTGCATGAAAAATACAATACTTAATTTTAAGTGAAGAATTCGAATTTAAGAATTCGAAATTGTGTGTGCAAAACAGAAGTATTATTATAGGGTCATGTGTTGCGCGGCCGGGTTTTAAGATATATACATCGCAAAAGAGAACCGGGCCTCTAAATCAAAGTTGCCAGCGTTTGAATTAGTAGAGGCATTTAGATATAAGTTCCTCCTTTGCCTCCTCTTCTCGAATGCAAATAGAGTGTTAGTAGCTAGAATTTTAGAACTTTTCCAGGAACGTTTCGCCGGTCTTGAATTCACGTGCGGGCTTCCACAGAAGTCTGTGATTACATTCCTGGACATAAACCTATAACAAAGTTGGAAGCAAATGTGTTGGGCATACTTGACAAAATATGAAAAAAAGATTTTTAGGCTATCATTCAACCCATTCGAAGTTAGTGAAACGGAGTGCAGCATTCCCAGTACAAAGCACAGCGTAGCATCAATAGACAAGTAGACAAGTTGAAAGACCAAGGACGAGTGGGGACCCGTACGCAGTTATGGCCTCCGTGGCAGAAGACAACGCATAGACGCAGCTTGATAACAAAGGAACACCGCACAAAAAGAATAGAGAACATGATGCTACTGGAGTGGTCGTTATACCGTACGCACACAATATTTTCTTATGCTTTAAAGAAAGCAGTAAATGGTATCATGGTCTTCAGGTGTTTACCGCTGTTGGGGATGGGGGTCCAAGCCCACCGCAGGCCACCAGTGTTGGGGAGTGCGCTTCGGTTGGACCCCCAACCCCAACAACTGGCTGGAAGCGGTGTGATGGACCGGGTGACATGGTGCTACATTTGCTGGTGAGTGCTTGGATTTTGCTTTGGATCCTCCAGGCTTCAAAGCCTGGGTTAACACTTTGAACTGCTGGTTGATCGGATGTTTCTTTGTAGCACAAGGATAGTTGCTCAGAATCACCATGAGGGATAAATCCAACATTTAAAAGCAGCGACCATGGAACTAAAAAAACTGTGGAAGTTTGACTTGCTGTTGATATGCGAGGAACTCTCAGTAGAGGTGCCGATCAAAATAACAAAAAAATTTAACTATGTAAGACCATTCCTAAGTGTGTCTAGAATAACGATCAGTTTGTAGTTACGTGTAACTTGGTACAGGAGGAAAAAGATAAAGAGAAAGCCGACCAATAGGCAAAAGCACGTAAGGTTAGGGAGGTAGCTGATCGGGAGTGGGAAGAAGAGAAGGAACGCCATAGGTGCGAAGCTGAAAAAGAAGAAAAGGAAAAGAAGCAATTGAAGCTCGAGCCACCCGATTCTTGGCCGATCCCCCAGTGTGGGTATGCGCCATCTTTTGATAGGCTAACAACAACAACTTGAGATTCGACGATGCGTAGTCCAGAATGAAGGAGGCGGAACATCGCCAAAGGCAGGGCTACAGGCACGTAAAAGAGGTCAGGAAGAGGCCATAGAAAAACTAGCAGCGGAGTTAGAAGACCTTAACCTAGATGCTGAAAAAAGGCGTCTCGCAATGCTCGCCGGGTGTAATGGGGACGAAGTAGCGAAGAGGGAGGCTATCTCCGTCAAGATAGAACCCTCAACGTTCCAGTCCATCGCCGAGTTGGACAGGCGTGACGCTTAAAGACAGGATTGTGAAATGGCGCACAACCGGCATGGAGGGTACACGACAAAGCGCGGCAAAAGAAAGTGGCCATAGAGACTGTCACAGAGTTAGCTGGGTGCGTCTCCGCGACAGCTCGTTCAGAAAACGTGAGGAAGGGGGCACGGATGGCGTCGGACAAAACCGAGCCAAGAGTCTCCACAGTAGCTAAGCAGACCGTCGCGTAGTTAGATAATCGCAAACTTGCGATGAAGGGCCGAGAAACGCAGTCTAGCCGGTGGGGATGGTTTAGAAAAAGAGCTCCGAATACAGACTCTGCAATGAAAACAGAAACCGTCGCCGAGTTGGTTAAGCGCGATGACGCTAGAAAGGGGCCTGGAACGGCGACTAACCGACACGGGTGGAAAAGGGACAATTTCCCAAAAGGTAGATGCTTCAAATAGGAAACAAAGGGGAGGCCTTTAAAGATCATGAATTATGGCAACTACGTGCTGAGGCATCACTGCGGCGTCAGTGAACAAGCAAGCGTTGCGCCTACCTCAGCAAAGCTGCCTTATGGAGAGTGTGGTGCTGCAGTTGGGTTAAAACGCAGCATTGAAAGCAACGCTGAGGCAAAGGACGAGAGCCCGATTCTGAGCAGTGCGTTTCTGAGGAAAGCACTGAATGTGATAAGCAGGCGGCGGAGGACTATTTTCGGGGAAGCGAACTGTCCACCTCGGGGGCAGCTGAAGGTCCGTCGGTCAGCTCTGCTGAGCTGACACTCTGCTGCGAAGGCAAGGAGGCCAGCTTTGAATTCGGGGAAGGTTTCTGAGGTGTGTGTGAAAAACTAGAGGAAGCTAGTTTTGATCAGGAGACGCGCACGGAACAGTCTAGGCGGAATAAAAAGGAAGAGTGCCAGGACCAAGGCGAAACGGTTGAAATATCAGGCCCTAATTCGGGTCCGCAGACAGGTGGTAATGTTAGCACAGATGGAAATGCAGGAGAAGGGAAAGAAAAACCTTCCTGCATTGAACCTCGTAAATTTGCGACTAAGCTTTGGTCAGGCGAAATGTGCGGATTGTTCTAAACCTGACCGCAGTAACAGAAAGGGAAGACCGTATCTTGCAAGCCAAACAGGGGCGAGGTTTTGCAAAGGACATCGTCCTGCGGGAAGACCCAGAGCACCCCGACCTGACAGAAAGGCGGTAAGTAAAAAAGCAAAACGGCCCGAAAGATCAGAAGACGCTCTTTTGAACGACACTCGGCGCATGCGAGCGCAGGGATCGAGCAACAGAGACAACGCATGCAGGCGTGTTCAGCACGGGCACTTGAGAAGAAGGATGGGCCCTTCAGTTTCGGCGCTGTATTCCAGGAAGCGCGCAGGGCGAAAGGGTAGCCGAATTTCGGGCTTGAGGCGAGAACAAAGAGCAGCTTCTCGCGCTGGTCACAGCACGTTACCCAGTCTCGGTTATCCACTTTGCATGCGCTACCAAGGCCTTCTGAGCGCGTCGAGGGTTTGTGGAGACGACAGTAGCGGTCGGGAATGGTTTTTTTCGGCAGCTTTTTGAAAAACCTTGACAGCAGGACAATCAGTCAGAGTGCGACCCCGCTGGGCGCGTCTGCAAGGCTAGTCGTTTCAACGCTGGGGTGGTGAGTCAGCTTTCACCCCGCGTAGCATTCGAAGTAGCTGTTTTTTTCTTATTTCTCTTTTTTTCTGTTTGTGAAATCTGGGAAGGAAAGCCAACTTTCTTTTAGGCTAATGATCCGGAGTTGATCGGATACTGTTGTCTTTTCTTATAGCTTAGAAAAAAAGTTATTGTGCCATTGACTTAGCAATCAAGAGTGTCAAGTTGCCGTGCTACCAAATCGCAACTGCACTCACAGGAACGTAGTTAGAGTCGCGTAGAGGAGACGTCGACTCCTTAATGGGAACCGAATGACGTACCTACATTGGTCCAACTGGGCGCTCTTTAAATGAACGGCTTCAAGAGCACGAAAGATCCATAAAGGGCGCCATCAGAAGTTAACTAGCAAAGCGGTCACGAATACCGAAGCTTCGATTACCCGAAATATTATCCAGTTAAAACGCCGTCTACAACGTGCGCGAAAAAAGAAGCCTAAGCAAAGCAATGCAATTGCCACTCTCAGTGCGCAAGTACGAAAAGAATTGAAAGAAGCCAAAATGCACTTCCTTTCTACAACACTGGCAGAATATATGCACAGCGCTCCCCAAAAATTTTGGAGGTATCTCTCTGGTTCAAACTCAACGATAAACGGAGTAGATTAAATGGTACGTTATGCTACGAACTGAAATTAGTCGCTGGAGCCTTTAATAGATATTTTGTGTCGGTATTTACTCCTAAGGAGCATTTACATCCAAAGAAATCGCCAAGCATCCAGCAGCATGATGGCATAGTCATATCACGAGAACGTATTCTTTGATTACTCTTATAAGTGGATCCTAAGAAGTCACCTGGTCCTGATAACGTACCTAACGAATTTTTGAAGCGTTACTGCGAATTGATTTCTTATTTTTTAGAGGTAATATTTATAGCATCATTACGTGACGGCACTGTACCGGGTGACTGGTTATTAGCAAGAGTTGTGCCTGTTTTTAAATCTGGTGATAAATTTGATGTTTCAAATTACCGTCCTGTATCTATCTCATGTTCTGTGTGCAGAATTTTAGAGCATATAATATCTAAATACCTTGTAGAATACATTGAAAGTAATCATTTTTATAGTAAACAGCATGGCTTCCGCAGCCGGCTCTCGACAATAACACAACTCTTTGAAATTACTCATGCTTTTGCTACAGCCATAAACTCAAAAGAGCAGATTGATGTCATTGCGATAGATCTCTCCAAAGCATTCGACAAAGTGTCATGGCAAGCTTTTACACAAGTTGCATGAGATGGGTATTGATGTACAAATAATTAATTCGATTCAGGCTTACTTAAACAACAGAGAACAATTTGTACAAAGAGATGAAGAACGCTCATCGACTTTACCAATATCATCTGGTGTTCCGCAAGGGTTTGTTCTGGGTCCTATAGTGTTTTTATTGTAATGATGTTGCGAAAGACGTACGCCCTCTCGTCGAAGCGCGCTTGTTTGCTGCTGATATTGATTTATTTTGTCGCATCAAATGCCTGCAAGACCAGGTTCTTTTCAATGACTCTTTGAAGCTTAATTGTGTATGATTGGTGTGTAAGGTGGGACAAGAAAATTAATTACGAAAAGTGAACTTATATGATTGTTTCGAACAAGAAGAAGCCATTAGCGTTCCCTTACATAATTAATGACAAAGCACTAAAGCGTTCTAATAAATTAAAATATTTAGGTATCACGATTAATCATGACTAAAACTGGAGTGATCATGTACAAAACATTGGTGGAGCAGCTCAACGAAAACCTGGATTCCTAAGGCGGAAGCTAAAAGATGCTCCATCAGATGTCAAACTACAAGCATATAAATCAATAGTAAGACCAACTCTGGAATATGCAAGTTTTATTTGCGGTCCGAATCAGCAATATCTTATAGCTAGACAAAGTTGAACGTGTTCAAAGATTGGCAGTAAGGTTTATATTTTCGTCTTACCAAAGAACGCAGTCCGTATCAGAACTTCTTTTACGAGCGCAGTTACCAACATTGGCTATTCGCAGAAAAATTGCTAGGCTAAAGTTTCTTTATCAGCTTTATCCCAGTATTTTCAATCTGGATTCCAGCTTGTACTTGCGGCCACCCGGTAGATTGTCATTGTGTACTAACCATCTTTTTGCAGTTATGCCGTACATACCGAGAGTTGATGTGTATAAGTTTTCGTTTCTGCCTAAAACAAGTATAGAATAGGATAACTTTGACCGACGCGTTTTCGAGAAAACATGTTCATTTAAAACCTTTGTAAAACAACTGGAAGTGTGTTGTATTGACTGATTATGCCATTCAAACCTTGTAACAGGCCGCAAGGCTAACAGTATTTGGAATATATTGCCGCGAATCCATGCACAGAGCATGGATGTGCTCCGCAGCTTAACAACGCAATGGTCATCGCGTCATATTTTGATCAACGGACAAGGGAGATTGAAGAAGTCTTCAACATCTGAAAAAAAGAGTGAAGTATGGGGCAGCATACCTTCTACAGCGCTTCGTGACAGCAAAATTGATTATCTGCGCGCACAGTCGTAATCTATTACCACCTCTTATAGGTTTTTTTCTTCTGTCCTTTCCTTCTTGCACGAGCGAGAAGTATATATTGGACGAACATGCATTCAAAATCTGGTTGTTAGTCAGCGTCGTGTTCCGCCTGTCTCTTCTTTGTCTCGCGCTACGCTGTTCCTGCCACAAGGTGGCAGCAGTGGATGGGAGCCTTCGGCTGTCCAGATAACGTCATCTCCCGCAGTCGACGTGAACCCGATGGCATCCTCCTCTCTCCCCAGGCCCGACATGTGATGGGGGCGTGTTCCCACGTGCGGTGGTGTGGTTGTGTGCGTGAGTGAGTTTCAGGCCGCTCCCACCCCGGCGAGGGCGTCCTCAACCTGGGGAATCTAGGGACAAAGAAATGTACAAAACTCGACAGCGAGTGCAGGGAAAATCATCCTCCATTATGATCCTCCCTTAACATCCTCCGTTAAGATCCTACATTCTGAAAGAACCCCACTTTTAATTATCATGCTTGTAAAAATGTAAATAAACCTCACTGTACAGATTCCCTCCTTAACGGAGTCCGACAACGTCATTCGGAGACGGGACCTGCGGAGCTGAACGAGTCAGCCTACTCAAGGGCCCCTCCGTCTCCAGCTCTGGTGGCACCGGTGACTTGGAAGCGCGATCCCCCACACTGGTGGCCTGCGATGGGCTAGGAGCTCCATCTTTAACACCGCACTCTGAAAATTATTGAGCCTCCGACGTAAATTGAATAGCGATTTGAAGAACTAACGTATATAAAATAGCATGCCAGAAATAATTTGTGAAATATAATTAAGGTAGCGTTTATAATGTTCCCTTGTAGTGGGGAAAGAGTTGCAGGGCGAGACAGACAGATGTCTGAATACAAGGTTAAGAGGACACACCAATAATCTGAGAAAAAATCACGAAACCTAGAAGCTTTACTCTCCGTTGCACGAGGTAGAAACGCACAGCATAATTTGAAAGAACTGTGCAGGTTGGTGCACTGTCTCTGCTTTTGCTTAGATTCTATCCTGTTCGTTTGCCGCTGTCGCTGCTGCTGCCATATATGCTGTCACTCCTTTCATTTGCAATTGTTTTTGCTCAACGCGAGTAGTCATGCCAGATACATCAATTTGTTTGTCATGTAAGCAGACGTTCGCCACCTGTACTGAATATGACTTTAACTACCACTTTGGTGCCTGCTCATGGAGCTACGAGATGCCTGGAAAGGGTAAAGGCACCAAAGATTCCTGGATGCGCCCGACCTGTTGAACGGCGAGAACGAGAGGCGCTGAAGCATCTGTAAAGCAAAGTGGCGAGCGAAAATGTGAACAGTTGGCCGAGCTGACTGCCATCAGTAAAAAATTAGCTATATTCTTGGAAATGAAAGCTCCAGCCGATTGCTTACCTAGCTTGAGGGAGGCCATGAATAGCCTTGAGGAAACAGTCCAAATGATGTCTGCTAAATACGATGACATCCTTGCTAACCAAAGAAAACAAGATACAGGAATTCATAACGTGAAGAGGCGCCTCGACTATTTGGAATCATGTGACCAGAACTCAAAGGTAGCAGCACTGAAACAGCAGTTGAATGACTTTGAATAATACGGAAGGAGGCAAAACTTGACACATGGTGTTGAACAGAACATGAGAAAAATCCGATGACTGTGGTTAATGAGCTAGCTGCGCCTTATGGTTTAGGCCCTCTTTCTGACACTGACGTTGAAGGCGTTCATCGGCTTCCTACGAAGCCTTATAGGCATCCGCCCATTCTCATTCGATTCACTAACCGGAAAACCAAAGAGCAATGTCATGCTTAAGGCAAAGAAATCAGAGAAAAGGACAGCGATGTTTGCTTCTATAACTTGACAGCTGTCAATAAGCGGCTCATTTGGCTCACACGCACAAAGGCAATGAATCTTGGCCGCCAGTTTACCTGGCAGAAAAACGGAATGGTGTTCACGCGAAAGAATCCTGGCGATCGCGTTCTCGTCGTAACGGATGAAAGGGACCTTGATGAAATTTAGTAGCCTGTTTGCCAGCTAATCCTTTGCCCTAGCATGACAATGCTCATTGACATGGGATCCTTTAACAAGCGAGTGAAATAATTTCTGCAGCCTAATGTTAGTTTCTTGTCAGTTTTTCATTTAAATGCCCGAAGCCTCCGCAACAAGTTGGATGAACTACCCCTTTATCTGTATGAACTTTCTGTTCAGTTCGATGCTCTGGCCTTCACTGAGACGTGGTTTACGCATGAATCGGAGGTGCCACATATTGAAAATTACAGGTATAGAATAGGGGTGGTCTTTTCAGCTCCTAAAGGACGTTAAAGGTTGTGTGCTATGGTGGAAAGACAGGCTGAAAAACAAAATGAATCCCAAAGTACCTGTGGAATTAAAAATAAAAATAAGTATGTTCTTTGCTGTGAAGGACTTGTTTATAAAATTCCTTTTTTCTGCGGACAAGTATACATTGGCCAGACGGGTCGTGGTATTAGCACGCGCCTAACTGAGCATGCTAGTACATTGGAGGCTAATAAACCAACTAATCTATTCGATCATGTTAGAGACTGCAAATCTTGCTTCCCTACTTTTCATCACAGTGATGTATTGTACAGTCACCCAACGCAGTTAACTAGGGAGATTATGGAGGCTTTCTAAATAAAGAAAAAAAACTAGATTGTGCGTTAGCAACCCGTCGGTTTGCCTGCATGACAGTGAGGTTCGTTTCCTCGATTCCACATAGCTACACGTTTGTTTGCTTTGATATCTTGTTTGTTTGCGCTCTTTATATTCCTTGCTTCCTGTGAATAAATCTTCAGTTGTGAGTTAGCGCTGGTCCTGTTGTATTCTTCACTTGCCGTCCTCGTCTTTAGTGCTAGTTTCGCTTAAGTATGTATCACCAACTCGCCCGTCTTGCCATCGAGTTTGACAGACGCTTGTTTTACGAATGACAAAAGCAGCCACATTTCTTCTGGCGTTTTAACACTTGGATTAAGTGACCACATGCCTATTTTTCCGTTCCTCCTCCAAAACAATAAACGGCTTTATTCTGAAGATCGACAGATCACGTACAGGAGAATTGATGATGAAAGTTTAGCCCACTTTCGCTATCTAGCCACCAAGACGAATTGCGGTGACATAATAAAAGAGGAAGACATGAATAAATAATTTCACGTCTGTGTGAAAGTTACGAACAGACTCTATATGCAACCGTTTTCCGAACGTTCTTTCCGGAAAAGCAAGAGATGTAGAAAACCATGGTTATTAGTGCTTTGCATAAGAGAATTAAAGAAAAAAAATAGGATTTTTGCGGGATTTGTAACCACAAAAGATACTGAGCTATTCCGTGAATTTAAGAAAATTAGAAATAAACTTGGTGCTGATATCAAAAAGGCGCGTGCGCAGCCCTACATAAACACGTTTGATTAGTGTAACAGCTCAAAAGATACGTGGAATATAATAAATGATTTTCTTGGGCGTAAGAGAATCAATGTGCCGCCTCAACTTCACATTGACATTAATGTATATAGCGGCATAGATTCAGCAAGTAACTTTAATAACTAGTTTGTTTCTTCTGGTAATCCTTCACATATAGGAGATAATCACAAGGACCCAACAACATACATAGGCAGCAGATCCACCGATTCCATTTATTTATCCCCTTGTAGCGAGAGCGAGGTAATTAACATCATCACCTCTCTTCGTGATGGTAGTGCCCCTGGCGTAGACATCGTCTCAACAAGACCAAATAAATAGATAGTTGATATTATCGCTAAACCATATATGTAACTGCATATATATGTGACTGTATATATGTAAATGCATGCTTACTGCAGGCTGCTTTCCCGACAAAATGAAAATTGCTCGTGTTACCGTTGTGCATAAAGGAGGTTATGTAAATGAACTGACCAACCACAGACCAATTTCCATCTTGATAGCATACTCAAATGTGGCTGAAAATATAATAAAGAGCCGTTTGTATGATTGCCTTAGTAGAAATGAAATAATTGTGAAGCAACAATATTGTTTCCAGAAAAACCGAACAACTGAGTCTGCGCTATCGGAAATAAAAGAGAAAACTATTGAGAACATTGAAGATAAGCTTATAACACTACACATATTTTTAGATCTGCGTAAAGCCTTCGACTCTGTCAATCACAATATGTTACTTCGAAAATTAAATTGCTACGGGATCAGAGAAATCGCACTAGAACTTTTCCAAAGCTCCCTAAGAGACCGGTGTCAGTTCTCTAAAGTCAACAACGCAAGTTCACACATGGGTCTTGTCACCACTGGTGTACCCCAAGGGTGTGCACTGGGACCAGTTCTGTTCCTGCTTTATATAAGTAACGCAGTTGACTTACCTCATACCAAAACCTTCTTAAATTATGCAGATGACACTAATGTGTTCTTTGCTGGGCAGAACTTGCAGGTCATACAGGAAGCAGCGAACACTTGGTCACAAGAACTGTCTTTCTGGATAAAATCAAATGAACTATCATTAAACGTGGCAGAAACAAGGTACATCCTATTTAAAGCAAAAAACATGAAATTAGATAGCAACTTCTTCGTCACATTTGAAGATAGTCGTCTTACTCAAGAAACATCAATAAAATTCTTAGGCGTCATGTTTGAAGAGCACTTTCTTTGGACAACTGACATGGAATATATTCGCCGAAAGATAGCCCGATCTGTAGCATACTAAACAAATTTAAAAACCTGTTACCAGAGATGGGCAAAGTTGCAAATTTATTATTCCGTTTTTCATTCGTACATGTATTATGGTTTACTTGCATGAGGTAAAACGACCACCAAAAACCTGAAAATTTTTTCACTTTGCTGAGGCGAGCCGTTCATGCCATTGCAAACCTACCCTTCTGTAAGTGCACATTTTTTCATATTTTTTTCTAATTTCTAGTGTACCGCGTCAATGCCATCAAATATCGCATTCGCTACGACCAAATGTTTTACAACTGCATCGTGACTGGTCTCTAATGTTTAAAGGCGTGGCGCGTAAGGGTCATAGAGTCACTTTGTTAGATTCAACGCAATCCTTCCAGGAAAAATCATTGTCCGGTACCTTAGAAGTCAGCGCTTTCTGGCTTCCCGTGCACTCTGCGGGCATCGTTTCTCACAGCAACCGCTGCCACAGACAGCGGGCGCGTCGTCTGCGCCGATGGGGTGCTCTCCGTCGAGAGCGCAGCGGCAAGTGCGAGTAATTCATACCACGCGGCGCCATCAAACGACACCGACCGCTATTGATCGGGGGCACCGGTGCTTAGGCAGGCTACCTCGTTACCATAGCAACGCTGGTATCGATCACAAATACTATCAGACACCTGGCGCACAAACATATCACTGCAAGCCACAATGTACGTTGGCACTCTGCGCTACGCGGGGAACATGCGTTGGGCTACTATCTCGTCGTAAAGTAAACGCTCCCAACTCTCCTTATTTAACGTTCGAAAGCAACAACAATGCTCGAAGGAAATAAAAAATATGAGTGCGAAGCTATTTTAGGAGCTGTTGCTTTAAGGCTAATTGGTTCATGTTTTCAAGGCAGAATTGTTTTTAGCGTAATACATAAAGGTCACAAGACGGGCTTCAACTCTCAAGTGTTTATACAGAATGAGCGCGCGTACACATATTCACTCTGGAGACATTCCTGATGTCAAATTCTTCCCAATCTTACACACGTGTAGCAAAGAAATCTTCTTTTCACTTCAAGAACACAGAATTGTCGCTTATAAACATGTCAGCCTTTTTTCTGATAAAATACGCTCCCAGTAGTACGCGTGCCACAGACTCACAACTTTTGCCGATAATATTTACGTTGGCAAAGTTTCGTTTACATTGGAATTTTAGCATTGTTTTCGCAGATGTACGTTTGCATCGTTCAACACTGACAGCTGAGGCGTTCAACACTGACACTGACAGCCTCTAACCGATTTGCTCGTTTGCCGAAAGTATGCTGCCGCATGAAAGGGGCAGTTCGTACAGAACAGCGGTAGCACATTTAACATACGGGCTGGCATAGCGCTTCCTGCATCCAACTCTCTTGCATCCATAAAGCGGAGGCACAACTTTGGAAATTTCAGGGGTTGACAAAAACAGCTGGCACATTTTCCTTGTTCATCACTTTTTATTAGGTTATGAGACCTTTGAAGAACTAGTATTATTGTCAGTTTCAATGCATTTTGCATTTCCGCCGTTTTCTTTCGTTCAACTTTCTCCATCAATGTCTCAACCATTGACACGGTAGCATGCAGAGGATACCCTGCTTTTCTTTCCTTGCTAATGTGCTCACAGGAACTGTATATAATCAGTTGAAGGCAGGACGTCTTTAGTGCCGAACCAAGGCATTGGTTTGATATAGCTCTTTTTACTGTTTTTGGATGAGCAGTAGTTCCTTTCTGGACCTTGGGTTATACATCCAGCAGGCATGTTTCTTTTCAGTTCTTAGTTTATGTCTGCAAACTGTACACAGTTATCGGTACTGATCTCATGGGTGAAATGGAGGCTTTTTCCATGCTGTCAAAATACCTTTAAAACAATTTTCACATTGTTCAAGTAGGGCAAGCCGGTTTTTCTTTTAGCAGCACAAGGTAGTCGTCGGTATGTTTAGAAATTCTCAGGAAAAATTCATCGTTACAAGCATTATTAGTGTCATGATCTATGAAAGCAAGGGAAATGTTTGACCGAATAGATGCCACACCCTAATCTCTGTAGATGCTCTGTAGCTGTATGTACAGGGCGTTTTGAAAGGTGACGACCGTGGCGCTGAGGGAGCATTCGAGCAGGCAAGAGAAGTTTTCGACTGGGATTCCGGCTTTGTTACGAAAGGCATTGAAATTGGTAGACATAGCTGAAGCCTTGTCTGCCCCGAAAAAATATAGACAAATTTTCGACATCAGTCAAAAACGCGTAACCAGAGTCCTTGCTTTGCTCCAAGAAGGCAATAACGTCCAAGGAGTTCTTCGTGGCAAACGGTTCATCACAGACTAAGGGGTTTATCTTGTTAAGAAGATAGCGACTCAACTGAGGCTGCTAAGACTTCCTCTCACTCGCCTAACACCGAAGAGGCGCCTCTGGCATATGTGTCTTGGCTGCGAAAAACATTGTGAGGATGCATTTTCCGCTGTCCCCTATGGCTTTTTAAAACTTGCCCAAATGTAGGTCCTTGCAGAGAGATGGCTGCTCTTTTCACCTTGGTAGCCTTTTCTCTTTACAAGGCTCATGTTCTTAGCAACGTCTTCAGCGGCCTTCTCGTTGAACATCCCAGAAGGCATAACAACAAACCCTCCTTCTTTGTCGGCTGGCAGACGACAAAGATGATTGTCCTTGAAGTGGTTGACAACCTTGGTTCATGTGACATCCTGGCGGGTTTTTGTTTTTGAAGTGGTTTGTATCAGAATATCGAAACCAACCGGAAGACATCGGTCGCGATTTTCGGGCTGCGTCTTGTTCGAGATATTTCTGTTCAGTGAAAGCAGTTCCGGCCGCTTGATTCGGGGATCCAAACCGCACTTCGCACCTTTTGCCAAGATGGATTTCTTGAGGACCGTAGGCACCTCCAAACATCATGATGTTTCCATGTGTGGTTGTTGTGTTCTCTAGTCTTGTATGTAGCAGATGTGTTAGCATGCATCGCCGCTAGAACTCCGTGGTTTGGGATGCCAGTCGCCGGCGTTCTCAAAAGCTTCTGATTGCTGCCTTCGCATATAGTATTCCCCGGTATCACAGAACCCCCCGTTAGTCATAAATAAGCGTACTTGTCGCCAAATTTCCCACCGATTGATGAGGCTCATTCGCTTGACGTGGCGACAGTATGGCCTGACAGCTCCGAAAAGGGACGCGACTTCGACAGGCATATATCCCCTATTAGGAAAAACGTAATCAGTAGCGCACGGCACGAACCGATTGCGTTCTCGTTGGTAACGTCTGAAATGGAAGGATAAAGCAAGGGATGCATGGTATAGGGACCACTGTAGAACTGATCTATTCGCGCCTCAGATGGAAGTTGATCAGGACGACAATGCGCAATGCACAGCGCGAGAGTGCGTTGCAGTTGAACACTAAGCGTGATCGGCTGCGGCGATGGCCTAGTGCCCTCGTGCAGTGGCCAGCGAAGCTCACCTGTTAGCGCCGCCGCGTGTTCGAAGCCCAGTCGCAGAAATATTTAATTCTGCATGGGCTGTTGATGTGCTTCGTTTCGCCAATATCACCTTGAAGATCAATGTTCACACACCCTCGGTGACTCGGTTAGATTTCGTAGAGTAGAGCTTTCGCACCAAAAAGAACTGAACACAGAAACTAGGAGGAGAAAGCATTTATTGCTGCACTGTACCAAATTAGGAATGGGAGGTGGGATGGTTGTTGCGCTCGGTGACGGTCCCTATTCCAGGATGCCATTGACCACCACAGCTGCCCGTGCGCTCTGTACCAGGGCCCTATGGGCCTGCAGTTCCGAACTGGACAGGGCCGCCTCCCAGCCCTCCCTAGTTCGCTGACTCAGCTCGAAGGGTACATGGTGCTTCCTCAGGTGCCTCTTTGAGCCTAAGAAAACCAAAAGCGAACAAAAGAGAAATTTAAGGAGCGCCCTTCAGGACTTTAAAGGCACGCATGAACAACTCGAAGGCAAACTCGAAGCAAAATAATTATGTACGACAGTAGATGATAAGGAGATTAGGACTTACACCGGAGAGGAAAATTCACAGTTGGACTCAAAATTTACCGTCGACGAAATCAAAGACACACTGATAAAGATGAGGCGAGGAACTAAAGCGACACTACATAAAAATTGTGAAGGCACTGACATGTGCTTACGTGGAGGAAAGCAAGTGGTGTGAGGAAAGGAGAGATTTTCGAGGAATGAAATGGGCGCAGTAGCTCTCAACTCTCGACATGACGGTGAACACCTTAACCCCGCCTTAAAGCATGCAACTGAAGGTGCACATGTAGCGGTCCGAACACTTATCGCAAGCTAGCCTCCAACTTCATATCTCGACATCTAGGTGGACATCTCAACCACGCGTTAAGTAAAAAATGTAGTCTCACAAAGTATGCAATTGAAGGTGCATATGTAATTGGTTGTTATCCCTGTCGCAAGCTAGCCTCCAACTTGACTAAAACATGTAAGCTATATGCAACCAGAAATTTCTCTGACACCACACGGAATGCTGTACGATGAATGGTTGCTCAAAAGTTTGGTGAATATATCCGGGAATTCTTCCATCACATTGAGGTCAACCGTTGATGAAAACATTGGTTTCGCGGAAAGAATTCACGCAGTAACTGTCTCACGCATCTCGGTGGACACCCGAGCCACGTCGTAAGGGAAGGAATAAAGAAGGGAGTGAGAGAGAAAAGGATGAAAGAGGTGCCGTAGTGGTGGTCTCCAGGTAATTTCGACTACGTGGGGATATTTAACGTGCACTCAACCAGTGATGCAATGCCTGTGACTTCGTCTGCGCCTATGATATCTGTTGCTAAAAGCAGTATCGTAGTTTCGGCGGACGCAGTTTTGTGCCGCGCATCTCTTTCCATCATTCCTCCTCTGTCTTGTTTACACGTGGCAGCGACTGGGACTTGGCTGGTGTGTGACGTGATCACTCTAAATTTTGCGTCATCCTCTCACGTCATCTCGCACGCCGGCGGCTTGGCTTCGATTGCCACCTAGGCGCCAGTTTTCTTTTTTTTTTACTCTCTCATGACGCCATATGGCTGATGGCGTCGCCTAGCCAGTGACGTCACAGGGGACAAACATCCGGCGACATATTTTGCGGACACTTCCGGCGTCAACACTAGCACCAATTGCTTTCGCATTAATAAGCACTGCCAACGAACACCCATTATCCTTAACCGTTCATAATACTTCAGAGAGACAACTAGCCTTGCGCGGCGTTACTGGAATGCTGTGATTCTGTCAGAGGTGAGTTCATAACCTAGTTAACCTAGTAAATAGCGGCGCAGTAGTTTTTTTTTTTTTTTTTGGGGGGGGGGGCGACTGCGGCCAAAAATTGGCGGCGAATGCGCATCCGACAAAACAATTTGTTGGGCGAGTTGGGGCTTACGATGATCCATATCGGCGCGACATACGGGACAGAGAAGAAGGACACAACACAGAGCGCTGACTCACAAATAAAACGTTTATTGGCCGCCAGCCAGTATAAATTCTGCCCTGGTGGCCGGGAAGGATACAAGCATGCTTGACTTGCATGACATTCAAAATCACCGGTACGTCAGGCACGTGTCAACAGGCAAGAGTCATACGTGGGAAATATCACCGCTACAGCAGGCACACGTTTGCATTCATAAGTTTGCATTCACAAGTTAGCATTCACAGCCAAGGTAATGGTTTTCCTTATCTGACAGTGCTACGGAGGGAGTACTGATACATTGGTCTGAGGTCCTAGCTATCAGGTGAGTTTCTATTATTTCCCTAGCTAGCTAGTCGCGGTTGTTTGCTATCACAGAAAATTTATTGTAAAGTGGAATACAGGCTTTATAGTTGTCATCGTCTTCCCCGTCTTCGTCGTCTTTGCAGTGTCTGCAATGTTTTGCTACGTGGCCTGTGATAGCGACACGAGATACATTACATTCGTGCTCCTTTAATCTTTCGATCACACGTCAGCCAGTGTGGCCGATGTAACACTTGCCACATGACAGAGGCAGAGAATAAACCGCTCCTTCCTGGCAAGGCACGAATTGTTTCGCGTGCCTTATCAAGCAGCTGCGTGGTTCTCTTGCCACTGCATTTACTTTTACTTTTCTGACCAGGCTAGACAGTCGCTTAGGCGCCGAGAAGACCACTTCAACGCCAGCATGATTCCCTGTTCTTTTCAAGTTGTGCGAGACCTGGTGCAGATACGGTACCACGGCAATCCTTTTCTTTTCCTCTTGTCTCGCTTCACCTATCCTATCAAATCCGATCTTTTTCCTCAGTTTTTCTGCAACGGAACCTAAGACGTCTGCATGGTACCCAGCCTTTGTCAGGCGGAATGGGAAGGCGAGCTTTTTATTGAGATAGAGGGAACTTGTATTGGTTCGTGTTTAGCACATTTTCTTAGCGATGTGTTCCTAGCTGCACGCGATAGGATGTTGAAAGAGCGTTTTGACAGGCCCAGTATTTGTCGCATTTTTAGGTTTGTGGACGACCACTTCGTGTTCTTAGACTGTGACAACCTCGATTTTGAGCTGCAATTGCATGAAGTTTTTTCGGTATTCTCAGAGTGCCTTAATCCATTGATTTTAACACACGAAGTACCAGTTAATTAGTTTATTAGGTTTTTAGTCCATTCGCTTCACTTCACTTCATCTCATGTTTGCTGGGCTTTTGAGCCCTGTGGTGCAAAGCCAATCTTGCCTTTTTCATCAGCTCATTCAAAGCTGATGAAGAGAGCCATCGCTTATGCTGTGCTTTACAACGCTGTTAAGAAATCTTGTGTGCACTGGTTAGAGCACAGCGTCTGCAACCAACTTTTCCGCCTGACAAAGGCTGGGTACCATGCAGACGTTTTAGGTTTCGTTGCAGAAAAACTGAAGAAAAAGCTCGGATTCGATAGGATAGGTGAAGCGAGAGAGAGAGAGAAAAACGTTTATTGAAATCTCAATGAGATTAGGGGTGGGCCGTCGTCTTCATTGTTGACGTCTGGCCTCTTCGCAAGGTCGGGCTCCTATTCCAGTGCTCCGCTGAGTCTTGCTGCTTCGCATGCGTGCTGCACAAGGGCCCTTTGGGCTGTGAGCTCGCTGCTGGTGAACAGACACTCCCATTGCTCCGCAATCGGGGTTTTGAGTTTGTGGAATGCATAATTGCGCTTGCACTCCCATGTAATGTGGTATAGCGTGGAGGTTGCCCCGCACCACGGGCATGTGTCCCTTAATTGTGTAGGGCACATTTTGTGTAGAATGTATAGGTTGAAGAATGTTCCTGTTTGCAGTCTCCGCCAGTTCACTGCTTCTTGTTGTGCTAATGAGTTGTGTGGCGGAGGGTACTTAAGCCTATGTCCTCTGTAGCAATTTAGCAGCTCCGCATATACTGGCTCAACTAGGATAGGGTTCTCTAGGCTCTCCAACAGCTCAGCTCGGAACGTGATCTCGGAAACTAATCTGTCCACCCTTGAGTTGCCCTCTATCCCCGTGAGTGCCGGTATCCAGAGCATCGTGTGGGTTACTTTTTGGCTAGGGGGCCCTGTTTAGAGGAGGATTCTTAGGGCCGCCTTGCAGACTCTACCTTGCGCGTAGTTCCTGCATGTGGATTTCGAGTCTCTTAATATGATCAGTGATTTGTTTCTCCGATAGCCTTCTGCCGCCGCTAGTGCAACGGCGACTTCCTCCCCCTCTGCTACCGTGTGGCCCCGTAGGGTTGCGTAAGTGATCGGTTTGCCGGCGTAATCCACGACTGCTGCGGGGGCAGGTGAAGCGAGACAAGAGGGAAAGAAAAGGGTTCCTGTGGTACCGTATCTGTAGCAAGTCTCGCACAACTTGAAAAGAATTGGGAAACATGCTGACGTTGAAGTGGTTTTCTCGGCGCTTAAGCGACCGTCTAGCCTGGTCAGAAAAGTAAATGCAGTAAAAAGAGAACCACGCAGCTGCTTGATAAGGCACGCGAAACAATTTGTGCCTTGCCAGGAAGAAGTGGTTTATTCTCTGCCTCTGTCATGTGGCAAGTGTTACATCGGCCAAACTGGTCGATGTGTTAACGAAAGATTGAAGGAGCACGAATATAATGTCTCTCGTGTTGCCATCACAGGCCACGTAGCAAAACATTGCAGACACTGCAAAGATGACGAAGACGATGACGACTCTAAAGCCTGTATTCCAGTCTACAATAAATGCTTTGTGACAGCAAAGAACCGCGACTCGCTAGCTATGGAAATAATAGAAGCCAACCTGATGGCTAGGGCCTCAGACCAACGTATCAGTACTCCCTCTGTAGCACTGTCAGATAAGGAAAACCGTTACCTTGATTGTGAATGCTAACTTGTGAATGCAAACCTGTGCCTTCTATAGCGGTGATATATCCAACGTATGACTCTTGCCTGTTGACACGTGCCTGTTTCACTGGCAATTTTGAATGTCAGGCAAGTCAAGCGTACTTGTATCCTGCCCGGTCACCAGGGCAGTGTTTATACTGGCTGACGGCCAATACAAGTTTTAGTTGTGAGTCAGTGCTCTGTGTTGTGTCCTCTCTTCTCTGTCCCGTCTGTCGCGCTGTTATGGATCATCGGATGCGCATCAACGTCCACACACGCTCATCGGGCTTGTAGTTCGCGTGGCAACGGCGCCGATTGTAACGTCGGGTGTCGGTGCGCTGTTGGTCTTTGATACGTAACCAGGCAAGTCGTTGGGATTCTGCGCGCTGAATGTAGGCGGCGACGTCGATGTTGTTTTCATAGCTGCCGTTTCGCAGCATGATGTCGTCGATCATGGTGGTTGCCTCCCTGCCGTAGACAAGCCTATAATGTGTCATCTAGGTGGTCTCTTGCGCTGCGGTACTGTAGATGATGTCCCAAGTCTTGCGTTCGGCATCGACATACATGAAAACAAAGTCTGCAGTGGTGTTGATTATGTGCTGCGTATGGCTGCTGGTCTGCGGAAGGTATGCAGTTGTCCTCCGGTGGCTTGCTTGACTGCAAGCAAGGATGGCCTGCATAAGTTCCGCAGTGAACGCTGTTCCTTTGTCGTCATGAGCACTTCGAGAGGGCCGCGCCGCAGAAGTATGCATTCCGCAAAAAACCGAGAAACTTCTGCTGATCTTCCGTCCGGCAGTGATTTTGTCTCGGCGCTGCGAGTCAGGTAGTCGGTCGCTACGATGATCCAATTGTTTAAGGATGTTGACTTCGGGAAACGGCTAAGCCAGTCCACCAATTTGATGCAAGGGACCTGATGGAGGTTCACTGGGGTTCTGAAATTCTCATGGTCGGGTGGGGGCGTCTTTCGTCGCTGAAAAGATCGGAATATTTTCACAGAACGCGCGACATATAGAGACAGCCGTGGCCAGGAAGAAGGGTGCAAGAAAATCCGCGATGCCCAACTGTCAGCCCGTCATCTGAAGCCTCTATAACTTCATCGCAAAGACTTTCGGGTACGACTTTGGATTGGTAAGAGGTAAGCGACTTTGTTCGGTGCGAAATTTTTCACGAGGACATGATTCTGCATATATAATGAACTGCGCGCATTTTTGCCAGCATTTCAATCTGACTTTAATCTAAGATCCATTCATGATAACTGGTCCGTGTTTAAGAGGAAAATCGACGATTTGGACGACAGGTTTATTCTGAACATAAATACACGAACTAACCCTCAAAACGCATGGTTCACAAATACACTCAGACGCCTTGAAAATAAAAAGAAGCGTCTTTTCCGATCGGCCAAGTTGCTTCCTAGTCAGAACGCTTGGAACAAATATTACGCAGCCAAAAAAACGTACTTATCAAGTATTCGAGAAGCCAAGCGCACCTTTTTTCAACTCCGATCTGCCTAAAATGTTGTCAACTAACCCCCGTAGGTTCTGGCAAGTCATTAACCCCCAGTACACACGCACTATTTCCCTCACCGATGGTTCGGGTGAAACTGTATGCGAAACAGAATGCGCCAATATGTTCAACGCAGCCTTTTCTTCCGTGTTTACTAATGACAGATCCGACATTTACTCCAAACGCCCCAGTTTTTCAAGATACTGTGCCGTCTCTTACTTTGTCTTCAGCAGGAATTTCGTCACTGATTGAAAACATTAAACTTTCATCCTCTGCAGGAACTGACAATATCAACGCTAAAATACTTATTAATACCAAAGATGTATGTTCATCTCTGTTGTGCATGTTATTCGCTCAGTCACTCTTCACAGGTCCACTCCCCATAGACTGGAAAATTGAGAAGGTCGTTGCAGTCTACAAATCAGGTAACAAGAACTCGCCACTTAATTACCGCCCATCTCTCTAACTAATATTCTCTGCAAAATCATGCAACACGTCATCTATACCCATATCATGGCATTCCTTGATTCGAACAACTTTTTTCAACCTACTCAGCACGGGTTTCGCCGGGGTTATTCCTGCGAGACCCAACTTGCTACGTTCATTCACGATCTGCATGCTGACCTGAATTGTAATCTACAGACTGACATCGTATTTTTAGATTTTGCAAAAGCCTTTGATAAAGTACCCCATAAACGCCTGCTGATAAAACTTTCCCAATTAACTTTGCACCCCCATATTTTGAAGTCTATTGAAGACTTTTTAACTAATCGTTCGCAGTTTGTCTCCGTTAACAATAAGAACTTTAACTCACTCCTAGTAACTTTGGGCGTTCCACAGGGATCTGTGCTTGGCCCACTACTGTTTCTCATATACATTAATGATCTGCCTTCAAACGTAACATCTAACATACGCATGTTCGCTGACGACTGTGTACTTTATCGTGCTATTCTCACCACTGCTGACCAAACTTCTTTTCGAAATGAAATCTAAGGTTCGACGAAATCTCGTCTGGTCGGGTGAATACATTGGCGAAAATAACGAAGCGCCGACCAAAAGGTGTTGTCAAGATGGAAGGACGTTTCGATCTTCGATCTAAATGCTGTTAAGGAGTGGTGTAATAAGTGGCTAATGGAACTTAACCCACGTAAATGTAATCTTTTGTCCATCAGCCGCCGCCGTAATCCTCTAATTTTCTCTTACGAAATATCAGAAGTTCCCATACAACTAGTTCAGTCATACAAGTACCTAGGCATAACAATTTCTAGCGATCTTTCTCGGAGCTTGCATGTTACTAACATAATATCGTCAGCAAACAAGACGCTAGGTTTCCTCAAGCGCCATCTTCACCATGCTCCAAAACATGTAAAGTTATTAGCTTAAAAATCATTCGTCAGATCCAAATTAGAATTTGCATCGGCCATTTAGGATCCTCATCAATAATATCTCATCAATGCCCACGAATCTGTTCAAAATCGCGCTGCTGGCTTCATTCATTCACCTTACTCTTATGACATCAGCGTTTCCTCCTTAAAAACAGCATCCGGATTATCACCCTTATCGCTCCGCCGTCGCATCGCCAGCCTGTCTTTATTTCACAAATTCTTCCACAGCCCTATGCACATCGCACCTTATATTCTTCCCCCAGCACGCATATCTCATCGCACCAGCCATCAGCTACAAGTTGCCCGTCCACGCTCACGCACCGTTACTTTTTCTAATTCCTTGTTTCCTCGTGCAGCCGCAGACTGGAACGGCCTTCCAAACAACGTTGCCATCATCACTTGCCCAAGTCTTTTCGCTTAAAATGTAAAAACTTTCCTGTTATTGTGAATATGCGCTTTTAATTGTTGTCAAGCCTTATTTATGTATCACCCCTCTTTTGGGGCCTTTAAGGTAATAAAATGAAATGAAATGAAAACAAAGACAATCACAATTTGAAAGGTGCTAGAGGTGAAGAAACCTTTCCTTCCAAGTGCTCGATAGGCGTTGGAGGTCGGGACCCAAACGTTGCTGCAATGCAAAATAGCTGGAACTGACAGGTCCTAGGAAAGCGTCGTCATCGTTGTCCTGCGGCGATTCATCTAGTGTGGCTCGTGAGAGGCAGTCGGTGCTAGAGTGCCCGTACAAATAATTCTTCAGACTGTCCATTGACTGTCTGGTCTTCCGTTTCTGAAAGCTATGGGCTTTCTCTATATAAGTCCTATAGAGTAGTGTATAGACAATCATAGATTTATAGCTATAAACAAAGCTATTCTACAGATAAATGTCTACTTAGTCTCATAGGCATAGGTCAATGGACAGTCTATAGATGATCTATAGATTTATGGTCATGCACTTCCTGTGGATATCAGTCTATAGACACTCTATAGAAAAGACTACTTGTCCAGTAGATATAGGTCTACACACTGTCAACAGGTATACCATTAATTTATTGCCGGGCAATGCTATACACCTTTGTTTATAGACAGTCTATATACCTGTTTACTAAACCTCCAGTAGACCATTTTCTTTAGACAGTTTACAACCATTTATTAAGCTGACGACAAGGCTTTTACAAGCTACATTATGATCATAACACTTGCAAACATTGTTTATTTGCAAGCTATACTATCTTGAAATATGCAATAAAATGCCATAAAAATGCAACACATTATGCAATTAAAACTTGAAAGTAAATATCAGGCTAGTTCCTTCAGCGCGGTGGGTTGCTGGGCGAGTTGGTTTGACGTTGTGAACACTGAAGCGCTGGCAGACGATGGCCGAAGGGAGGACGAGACACACAGTGCGCTGAACTAACAACTTTAGTACCAAAGGAGGGCGATCCGCGCGTTTTTATACAGTTGCACAAGATTAGCGAGTGATTAAAGGGCGCATGCGCAATTCAAAGCAAAAGAACCGAAAAAGCAGGGGAGGCACACATTCGCATTTTAAACCCACACCATACAGAAACAAAAGACACAAGGAGGTCCAGCACACTCCGGTTGGCCAGACATCATGCACACCCCCAGTCACGCCAAAATGAAGACGTGGCAGCGAAGGGGAGACGGGGGGAAGAACGAAAAAACAACTCTTGGTAGAAAAAACATCTACAGGCACCGGCAGTCCTGTGCGGCTAGCGACGCCATAGATAAAAAGATAAAAACAATAAAATGCAAAAGGCAAAGGCGCAAAATAGACATTAAAATCTCGGAAAGCGGCGTGAAGACAGGCATAATGAGAATGAAGTGAAGGGTGGTTGGAATGAGAAAAGAATTCGCAATCTAAAAGCGAGCGAAGAAAGACAACGAAGAACACGGCTTAAAATGATGCTATGCTAGCCAACAATGAAAGACGGCCTACAAGGGGATGAGGACTAACCATAACACCGACCTAAAAGAGCAATGATCGCTAAAGCTAAGAGGGAGATGGAAACTAGAAGAAATGAATAGGAGTAGTCTGCCAAAAATAATTAAAGAGAGCAGTGGCGAAAGGAATGGGTTGTGAAAATCACCCGCGTAAGGAACCACTTTTAATCGGAGAGAAACTCAAACTCTTTTTCCAACAGGGCTACTGAGGGTGCACTGACGAAGACGTCTTGTTGCTCGTTAATGAAACCTCCCTCAATTATCTCCCGAGTGAGTTGGTTGCTGCTCTTTGCCAGAATTTTTGTTGCCTTATGCATTAGAGGGCGCCTGCAACAAGGGCTAAAGCCTGCTGCCTTATACCGATGTTCAAGGCAGCATAAAAATTTTGGCAAAGAGCAGCAACCTACTCACTCTGGAGCTAATTGAGGCAAGTTTCATTAACAAGCAACAAGACGTCTGCGCCAGTACACCCTCAGTTGTCCAGTTGGAAAAAGTCTTTCAGTTTCTCTCTGATGCACTTAAATTCTTGGCGCCGTGGTTCCTTACGCGTGTCCTTTTCACAACCCATTCCTCTGGCCACTGCTCTATTTAAATATTTTTGGGACGCTACTTCTATTCTTTTCTTATAGTTTTCATCCAACCCTTAGCTTTAGCCATCATTGCTCTTTTAGGTCGGTTTTATGTTTAGCCCTCAACCCTCTTTTACGCCGTGTTCATTGTTGGCTAGAATCGCATCATTTTAGGCCGTGTTCTTCGTTGGCTTTCATGTCTCGCTTGTACATTGTTAATTGTTTTCCCTCTCCAACCACCCTTACACTTTATTCTCATTATGCATGTCTTCACGCCGATTTCCGAGATTTTAATGTCTATTTCGCGTCTTTTCCTTTTCCATCTTATTGTTTTTATCTTTTTTTCTATGGCGTCGCCAGCCGCACAGGACAGCCAGTGCGTGTGGATATTTCTTTGTACCAAGAGTTGTTATTGCGTCCTTTTCTCCCCCTCTCCCCTTCGCCAAGGGTGTGACATTCCCGTAGAGCCAATGGGGACGATTTTGAAATGCGACGGTGGCGGTGCCTGGGAGTTGGCGGTAAAAACATAAATTGCTCAAAACTTTTTGAAACAAGCTCAGCCAAGCCAATCCAGAAAAATCCAATATGGCGGCGTTTGTTTACCCGGCTGGTTGCGGGCGGTTGCTCGCGCGTTCGTGGTGCTGGCGGCCGCTAGCTCGATGCAAGCTTCGTAAATACTGGTGACTTGCTGCTCCCGCGCTGCATTCCCGCTTGATTTCCTAAGTACTTACGACATCTGCTTACCCGCTTTTGCATTTCGATGTGTCTGTTGAGGCAGCACGGTGCATGGTGGCGAGCGGCGCGGCCAGCGCGGCTGATTAGCAGCTGCTTAGGGCGCTCGCTCGAGTACCAAAAACGTAAATAGTTTTCTCCAAAGAACAGTTTATTAAAGGAAACATCAGTAGTGACAATCGATGTACAAAAGTGATTTTAGGCATCTTGGGCATTGCAATATCAGTGACAATCGTTCTAAAAATCAAAATTAATAAATTCCATTATGGAAACCTAGAACACATGAGCCGCCAGATACCAGGATCGCTGCAATCGTTCCGACCGTGGCGACACTTACGGCGCGGACGCGCAACTTGCAACATGCCACAGCACTGCCTTCGCTGCCACGTCTTGATTTCGGTGTGAATGGGGGTGTGCATGATGTCTGGCCAACCGGTGTGTGTCGGACCTCCTTGTGTCTTTTGTTTCTGTATGGTGTGGGTTAAAAATGTGAATGCGCGCCTCCCCTGCTTTTTTGGTTCTTTTGCTTTGAATTGCGCATGCGCCCTGTAACCAGTGGCTAATCTTCGCTAACTGTATAAAAACGTGCGGATCGCCCTCCTTTGGTATTAAAGTTGTTAGTTCAGCGCAATGTGTGTCTAGTCCTCCCTTTGTCCGTCGTCTGCGAGCGCTTCAGTGTTCAGAATAGTTTCTGCAGACATATTCTTGCGACTGTTGTGTGCAATCAATCTCCCGGGCATTTTGACCTGTACAGCGCAGAGGAAAATAATTTAAGGGTATATGGAAAAAACTCTACTCTAGCTCTACACACGTGCTTTACAACCGAAGACATATCTTGGCTACCCCGTTCTAGAAAGGAGGTGTATTGTTTGGGTTTCGTTTTATGGGTTTCAACGACCCAAGTTCACTCATGTTGTGAAGGACGTTGCTGTGAAGGGCTGCGGTTGATTACATTTCAGCATGCCCTAGCCACTCTCTTTGCTTTTTACAGCATAATCTCAATATTTTCCGCCCCATCTCAAAAACTTGTGCACTTAACACTCTTTCGCCCTTTGTTGTAAAACTATCAAGAATGCATAAAATCTAAAAATAAATGTGAGAGGAAACCCGTACCAACCAGAGTTTACCGCAGGCAAAATTCATTTGAAATGAAGGGAAAGGAGCCAACGCCCAAGAGATAATTTAAGAAAAACTAACTGAAAAACAAGACAGGCACAAATGACGCCGTGCAAAGATGGCCTGTAGGGCAGACAGCCCTCAAAGTGATTAATAATTACACGGGAGCAAAAGAAACACGGTTGGATCTGGTGTGCCCAACTGCTTCAGACGTTCTCACAGGTGGCCAGGGGGAAGGAAGAAAAACCTTGAGAGGAAAACCAGGTAAAATAAAATACGTGTAAAGGTGTTTATTCGAACCGCAGGTTGGTAGGCGTTGGTCGGACAGCGGCCCGACGGACACACACACAGGCGTCACTCGAGAATCACAGCTGCACTTCGTCTGCCTCTTCTCTGCGCTGCTTGAACTCCTGCCAGTCGGCACCATTGCATACGATATAAATGGGCTTCAGAAAGCAGAATGGATATATAAAAAATGGGGGAGAGAGCCAGTTGGACCAGAAGAAATGAGAAAAATGAGAGAGAAATGATAACAAACGAGCGAAATTAAAAAGAAACTGTATAGGTAAAAACTGAAAAAAAATAACCGCTAGGAAAAAAAATAAGAATAGTGGAATACAAATGAAAACAAATGAAGAGACTAGACAAAAAGAAAATTAGCGGTGGTTTAGCTCAGGTTAAACTTGGTAGAGTAGCGAGAGCTTGTTTGATTCGTTTCGCCACAGCAGATGGGATGTTGCTCTCACCATTCGCATTTGTAGACGTTAGTTACCTCGATGCCTACGCTTATCGCGACAACAATGCCTGTCTTGTGGCGGTGTCGTGGCCACCCGATTGTTGCAAGCGTTTTCGTTCAGCGGCGTTGTACTTGTGTCACCTTTTGCTGTTAGCTGGTGATGTTGAGGCGAACCCTGGTCCCATGACGAAGGCGCAAGAGGATAAGCTTGACTCAGTGTGCAATGCAATTCAGCGTCTAGAGACAAACAATCCAAGCCTTCTTAAATCTGTTAATAAACTTTTAGAAATGCATATCACCCTTAAAAGTGACTTAGGCACGCTAACTAAACGTGTCGATGAGCTGGAAACCAAGCTTGTGGCTATGCCTTGTAAGCAGCTCCCAGAAACCTGCAACAGTGACGTTCGCAAACTCCAAGAAACAAGTGATGACCTGCAAAACCGTTCAAGAAGGTCGAATGCTTTTTTCTTAAAAATACCGACTGTTTAGAAACGTGGGAAGACACCGAGGCTCTTGTTCGTGAATTCTGTCAAAATAAGCTAGGTGTTTCAGTCCAGTCTATTGCAAGGGCCAACCGTCTTTGTCGCTATTCAAGTGATAAAAATCGACCAATAATAGCGAGTTTATGCAATGAAAAAGAAATCGACACTTTGCTAAGCAACGGCAACAAGCTTAAGAAAACAGAATTCAGGCTAGCACGTGACTACTCGGTTGATGTGCGCGATAAGCGTCGAAAACTTTGGCAGTTCTCGAAGTCGATAAAGAAGGAAAGTGACCGTCCCAACCTTGTCTGCAACAAGCTGTTTATAAACGATAATACTTACGTCTGGGACACGGATTCCAACTGCGCAGTTCGTTTGGAAACGTCAGGAAATGATGCGCCACAAGTAGAAGCTCGAACCACGGGAAGTCCCAATGGCTGACCCAATCACCTACCTGCCTTACTCCATTCAAGTAACTCTTCCTTGGCGCCACTTGATACGCGTAGTCGTGATAACGCGTTATGTTTTTTTTTTTATACAAACGTGATAAGTATCCTCTTGAAAGCGGTTCCTATTTCCTCGCTCATTGACTCATGTTCTGCATCATTAATCGCGCTCACGGAAACGTGGCTCATGGACAACGTTCCTAGAGACAAAATTTCTTTTACTCAAGCAACGTTCAATATATTTCGCTGCGACAGGGCGAATCCGAGAGGCGGCGATGTTCTGTTGGCAATAAAAAAAGACTTATCCTGTGTACCCATTATAGTTTCTACATTTCTTGAATGTGTATAGGCTTTGCTAAAATACAGTACTAGAAACATACATATTGGTGTTTTTTTTTCGGCCCCGAGATTCGGGCAGTGTTTTCGCTGACGGATTTTATCGCTTTCTGAGTGAGGTATGAAACAGTTTTCCAAACTGTGCTTTACTGATATTTGCTGACTTTAATTACCCCCATATTAATTGGGCTGCATTATCGGTCGCGGCGAGTCATGTTTATATTTTTCTTTATCTTAACTCATCATGGAACCGACACGGCGCACTCCCACAGGCTCCAGCATATTGATCTAATACTTACTAATATTCCTGACATTTGCACCAACATCAGTTATACTGAGGGGCTCTCCGATCATGACATCATTACTGGAAACATTGTTTTCTCAGAGAGAGGTAGGAAGGTGACCAATAAGAAAATTAAATCCTGTAGCAAAGCTAACTTAGATGGAATGAATGCTAAACTATCTCTCTTTGCTGACGTTTTTCTTAATAGCTTCTCGTCCCGCTCAGTTGAAGAAAACTGGATTGCGTTCAAAAATGTGTTCTCCGCCCTTGTTGATAAGTATATACCCACCATAACAATTAGGAGTAACAGTTCTGCACCATGGTTTAGCAAGCAACTTCGACGCTTAAACAACAACAAAAAAGCGATTATACAGGCAAGCCGTCAAGAGCAATCATACATCATCGTGGCTTAAATACAAGCAGTGCGACAAGGAATACCAGACCTTACATAAATCCTCTCGTCGACACCTAGCATCTATGCTGACTAACAACCCCCGAAAATTTTTGCAAGTAATAAACCCCAGCAGTCATCCTGAAATTACGCTTACTGATCATACAGGCGCCACTGTTCCCGAGTCAGAGTGCGCACAGATATTAAACAACGCATTATCATCTCTGTTCACCCGCGAGGACGCCTCTTTATGCCCAAACATAGGTACACTTTCTGATGAGATTATGCAACAGATTACTATCAATTAGTCCGGTATCATTTCACTACTTAATAATCGAAAAATGTCGTCTCCATCTGACCACGTTGGCTTCAACAACAAGTTGTTAAGAAGCACATCACAACGCATTTGGTATCCTTATGTGCACTTTTTTCACAGTCATTGTCATCCGGCCGGATTTCTAATGATTGGCGTACAGCCAGGGTCATAACAATTTTTAAATCTGGCGATCGCATATCTTCTCTTAACTACCGACCCATTTCACTAACTAGTACCGTCTGTAAAGTACTGGAGAACATCATAGATTCGCAAATCATAACTTACCTAGAAGAGCATAGCATAATCTTCAAATACCAGCGCTGCTTTCGCAAGGGATATTCATGTGGTGGGCAGTTAGCGGGATTTATTAATGACTTGCTATCCTGTATTGACGTCGGCAACCAGGTGGGTGCCATATTCCTGGATTTTTCCAAAGCTTTTGACCGCGTTCCTCCCCACAGGCTACGAACGAAACTAGAACATCTTAGCATTGACACACAAGTCATTTTATGGATAAAATATTGCCATTCCGAACACAGTTCACAAAAATAGGCCACTACAAGTCCTCTTTTATTCCAGTCACGTCCGGCGTTCCACAAGGGAGCGTGCTTAGTCCATTGCTTTTTTCTAATATATATTAATGATTTGCCTAAGTGCATCTCGTCCCGTGTAATACTGTTCGCCGATGACTGTGTTATTTATCGTAAAATTACTACTGAAGCTGACTAACAATCGTTGCAGTCAGACCTAAACGCGAATAATGTGTGGTGTTCTGTCTGGCAAATGACCCTAAACCATACCAAAACTAAGTGCATGTCATTTACGCGTTCCTCTGCCCGCATTCTAACCTCATATCTTATAGATAACAATATTGTCCAGGTTACAACCACATACAAATATCTAGGAGTAAATTTTCAAACGGATCGAACATGGCATCATCACATCAACGTTACCCTTGCAACTGCTAATCGCTCACTCAAAATCATGAAACACAGACTAAGGCAAGCAACCTCACACTTAAAAAAGCTCGCATTCACCACCTTAATCACACCTAAAATTTAATAAGCATATGTGATCTGGGACCCGAGCCATGATTACATCATACGTAACATTCAATCCCTGCAAAGCCGTGCTGTTCGCTTCATTTTTTCGCACTATTCCCCGTACACCAGTGTCACATCTTTAAAAAATGTGCCGGATTAGATCCACTATCACTACGACGAAAACACGCTCTATTATCTGTTTCACAAGCTTTTTCACCATAAACGTTTTGCATGACGACTTCTTTCAGCCACCTTACCACATCTTTCCTCGCCGTGATCATCCTTACAAAGTCAATCGCCCAGTCTGTCAGTCATCACTTTACGCGCAATCATTCATACCTAGAGCCATAAGTGACTGGAATAACCTACCATCAGATATTGCTACCGAGGTTCACCCAGACAAATTTTACAAAATGCTGCATACTCACATCAGTATGTGACGCACCTGTGCACCTCTTTACTTTTATGGAGTTAGTAATCCTTCTTTTGTGCTCCCTCGAATACAACTAACCTCTTCCAGTTGTTTCTTTTCCATTCTTTCTTTTTCTTTCTGCGTTGTTTTTGTACTCTTAATCCCATCTGTTTGAATTTTTACGCTTTCTATTTGCGCTACAGTGTTGTTATTGTTTATTACTGTACTTCGAAATAATGTCTGTATTTTTTTCTCTCTCTTTTCTATTTCGACCAAAGTGTGTCAAAGTGCTTTGTGTGTCCCTCCTGTGCAATACCCTCCCCGGAGGGCCTTTAGGGTATTTGAATAAATAAATAAGTCCAGCTTCTTTCAGGGACATAGAGATCGATTCGTCGTCCCCGGGCGTTGTGGATGCACTGTCGGAGGCTAAGCGGGCCCGTCTAGCCCTTTCTTCCCTGTGCCGCTTATCGAGACGCTTAGCGCGCTCTTCCTCGGTTTCCTCGGCCCCCTGTTGGCTTCATTCCGACGGCGAAGCCCGGCTTCTCTCTGTCTCTCTGCCATCTCTACCGACGGTTCCACTGAGCCGCCTTCTATATATACACCTCCTGCATGTTTGCAAACAAACTAGGTGGCGCTGCAGTCACTAGCGGGCTCGCGGTAGGCAAAAGGCCAGGGAGTGGCGTAGCAGTGAGGTGTTGAGCGCGGGCTTTCAAGGCTTTTAGGCGCGTTTTCAGTTTCTGCGAATCACAGCAATAGTTGATGTTTTCAACTCAGTAATTTCTCAAAGTACACGAGCTCGCGTTGGTCATGTGTGGCGTATTCATAGAATTAGTTCGCCACTGTGTATTGCATATATATGGTTAGTAGTAAACAGAAAGCATTTTTGTCTTTCATTTCTACGCTAAGCATCAAATAAAATAACTTTTTGACACGCTGCACTTTGCGGAATGATTTTACTTCAGGACGGTAGTGAGGGGAAGTGCTGGCATTGTTTCGGCGGAGCAGGTATTCGCTTACCGTCTGTTGACACACGTGTCGCGCACTGCGAAAAGGGGGGACAACGCCGTGACCCCGATCTCCTCTATCTCGCTTAAGTGCTGTTTTTACCCACAGAATCACGCACCAGCCAGACCGACTCTTCCCCTTGTTGTACTGGTCGATCTGGTGAAAATTTTTGATTTTTGAAATTATTCTCTTTCCTAGCCCTGGGATCTTCTGTTTCCTGACGAAAAATTATAGCAAAATATTCTTTAAAAATTTATAAATCATGCTTTTTAGATGTACGGTCGTCGAAATTTATGAGGTAATTTCTTTGAGGTTTTCTTTGATTTCAGTGCAGCTTTTCTTTGACCAAAGCGAAAGCGAAGAGGCCACAAACGAGTGAATAAGCTTTTAGGTTCTTTTCTGACCTTTCACATTTTCTGCGATTGGCATCACTCACACCTTCGTAATTTCGTTACGCATGAAAACAGAATCATTCTATTTGGCGTAAACGATTCCTGAGACATTCTTGAGATTATATAAAAAGAACTAATCGCGTCATCATTCAGAACAGGGCTTTGTGAACATGCTTGTATAAAAAAATTTGCGCACTTTTTATTCAAATATTTAAAAACTTGGGGTGACTTGACGTGGCTGTTAATTATAATAACCCAAGAACTGCACCATGTATAGCTAAAAATAATAGGCATTACTGAAACTAGCGTAGCAATTTCATATTTGCGCCAAGTTTAGTTACATATCGCGTGCATAAATAACGAAAACACTTTTCATTGCCGAGTCCCCTATCAATCTCGCCACATGTCTGTCAGTAGCATGCCTGCGGCTGTTTCTTTCCAAACAAGCTTCGCTATCATGTACTATCTCATGAAACATGACACTTGCATGATGCAATAAAAATAATGTGATTTATAGCACACTTAAGGTACGCAATTCTAAGCACGCTATCGTGACCACGCATGATTGACACAACTTAGCAGATAATAATTACGTCAGTCATACGAAGAAACAGTTTCAAGTAAATATTAAATGCCATAAAACGAGCCATTAAAACATGCTGTGCAGTTAACAAAAGAACGCAAGCCTTGGGGGCGAGTAGACCCGCCGGCGCTCCCTGCACACCGGCTCAAGGTTGTTGCCTCTAATACAATGGGACATACCCACAGTGGGGGATTGGCCAGGGTTTGGTGCAGATCCAAACACGAAGAAACCCATCCAGGATTATCTCAAGCGGCACATAAATATAGAGGAATGTGAGAGACAAAGAATAGCCCGAATTTTGAGAGTGCTAAAGGAAATCGGAATGAAAATCGGGGAAACCAAGCGGAGTGAGTAGAATTTATTTATTGATTTTTATATTTATTTATTTACAGATACCCGGAGCGCTGGAGGAATTATTGCACGGAAAGAAACACAATAACTTCTGCACGTTTGGTCGAAAGTACAGATGATAACAAAAATACAATACAAATACAACTACGAGAATACAAATACAAAAAATACAAAATACCAGCAGTAATAGATCAGGAAAAGCATGCACTGAGGGAGACCAACCACGCTCTTAAAAAACGCTAATGAAATAAATGAAAATACACGCGCAAAAGAACTGCGCGCCACGTCACACATCAGTTAAGAATGCGCGGAATTGAACTTCCGTGCAGCACTCAGTGACGCCGGCCGGCAGCCTGTTCCACTGATTGATCGTCCATGGAAAGTACGAGGCTTTGTAAATATATGTCTTACATTTAATCTCTCGGATCTTCCACCGATGATCAAGTCGTCTAGAAAAAAAAGTGAGGTTGAAGCAGGTACCGGTTTTGACAATACTCAACCTTCCAAAATAGATGCGATGTATGATTTGCAACCTCAAATGTGTCCTAAGATTAGCTAAAGATCCCCAACCAAGGTGGTTTTTAAGAAACGTGACACTAGCTGCAAAGCTATAATTATTGGACACAAATCTCGCAGCATTACTCTGGACGCGCTCGAGCATGTCACATAAGTAAGCAAACGGGGCGTCCCATACAGGGCAGGCATATTCAAGAAATGGTCGTATGTACGTGAAATACAGGAGTTGTTTGACATTAGACGGCACTTTATTGAAATTTCGTTTTAAGAAATTGAGCATTCTGCAGGCCTTGGATGTGATATACTCAACTTGCCTCGTCCCCGTTAGGTTAGATTAGGTTAGGGTAGGGAACGTTATGTAATGAGTAACTTGTTTGTAAAGGGGAACGCTTTCGAGTGAAGGAAGTAAATGGGCATTTTTTAGCATTCAAAGTCATTTGCAGTTTTGAGCACCAGCACTGGATGGAATCCATGATTTGCTGAAGTTTTAACGCACAGAGGAACTTTCAACAGCATGGTAAATGACACAGTCGTCAACATACAGCCGAGCTTTGCAGGCAAGATCCAAGACAATATCATTGATATAAAAACATAAAAAGAAGGTGTCCAAGAACAGACCCTTGCGGTACACCTGAGGAAACATTTACATAATCTGAGTGCGAACCATTATACAAAACACGCTGCATGCGGCCCTGCAGATACGAATGAAGCCCATCGATCACAGTGGGGTGCAGACCGAGAAAACTTAACTTGTGTAACAATAGTAAATGAGGTACAGAGTCAAAGGCTTTCTTAAAATCTATAAATACACAATCTATCTGAGAGCCACGGTCAAAGGAAGAAAACAGATCATTACTAAACTCAAGCAACTGAGTAGTACAGAAAAAATCTGACCTAAAGCCAAGCTGAAATCCTGTAAAATACTCATCAGAGTCAAGGTGTTTTATGATTGCGCTTTATATTATATGCCCCAACGCTCTACTGCACACGCTGATAAAAGAAATCGGTCGATAATTAACAACAGAGCTTTTTGAACCACTTTTATGCACTGGCACCTCATTAGCATTTTTCCAGTCATTTGGCAGAGAGGCCGAATTAAGAGATGCTAGGAACAAGATCACTAAGTAATGAGAGATTTCATTCGCGCATGACTTTAAAACAAACTTAGGAACACCATCAGAACCACCGGCAGAAGATAAATTGATATCACTAAGAAACTTTAACACGCCTTGGTGAGTAAAAACCAATTCAGACATGGTTTCAGTGAAAGATTCACGAGTTCACGGAAGTTCTCCGATGTACCTTGGCGCAAAAGCAGATTGAAAAAAAGCATTAAAGCAGCATGCCTTATCACCGGCATTGGTCATAAGTTCACCATCGAGGTCCAAATTCTGGATTACAACCGGTTAACGTCCTTTGTGCTTCAAAAACGTCCACAATACCTTGGGATTATTGTGCAGTTTTGATCCCAAGTTATTTAAAAAGCTCTCCTTGAGAGCTTTTATTTCAGTTTTTATTGTACTGCCAAGGTCACGAATCGACTGCAATACTGCAGGGCACCGATTCTTTTTTTTTTTTGTATGATTCTAGAGGGCGATGTTTCTTCCTGATAAGCCGTCTGGTCTGCCGCGTGATCCACGGTTTGTCGCGGCGGAGCTTTCCAGAAAGACTTCTGGATGGGATATACTGATCAATTAGGCATTCCAGCTTATCCTTGAAAACTTCCCAAAGGGAACTACAATCTAAATTCTGACTAAGATTAATAAATTCAGGAAGGAAAGAGGCAAGTTCGTTCACCATTGATGTATAGTCTCGCTCATTAAAAAAGAAAACCTTTTGAGGTCGACCTCTTGGAATTAAATATGAAAAATGTCGACCATTAGCGACAACACAACTGTGGTCGCTTATTACTGGTATGATCGCTTATTACTGGTATGACCGGCTTATACCCTGCCCAATACCGAAAAATGGTTTATTTCTTTTTGCCGCACCAACTATGGGAATCAAGTGTTACGTTACAATATGCCACAATTATTAAACCAATTACAGTCGAAGAATGTCGATATTTCAAAAAGCAGCTTGCTTGAAATTAGAGCCATCTTTACGTAAGCAATAAAACGCTGTTTCAGTATATATTTATTTTTTGCTGTAAAAAATATTTTGTATGTATATCTGTGTCTGTGTGAAAAGTTTTGCCTGTAGTGTTGGCCGATCTTCCGATGTTTGCAATATCTTACATAGTACTCATATTTCCTGCTGTATGCCATGTAAAGGGGGGTCCGGAGGACCCTCAAGTGATCTGCGATCACTTTTTACCCGGACCTACCCACATCTATGATGTAAATAAAATAAACTTGAAACTTGAAGCTTGAAGTGTCGATCGCTACGGTACGCGTTATAACCGGTGGGAAATACTTCAGAGCTGAGAACAGAATTATCCACCCATGATTCAGTGCTAATTATAACATGAGGTTTTATAGAGGAAACAAGATTTGCAAACTCATCAGTTTTATTTTTGATACTCCTGCAATTCAAGACGAAGTTATCAATTCAAAATTTGATGACGCCAAGGGCAGGTAGTGAAAGGAGGGCACGAGCTTCTCCTTTTGTCATTCTCGAAGCTCAGCGACTCGGTAATGTTGAAAATCATAGACAAAACACTTTTTGTTGCCAACGAGCTTATCAAATCGCAATTTGGAAGGAAAAGCCAGGTCACGTGCGTATTGTGAAAGCCTGAAGCGTGCCTTTCTGACTGCGGGCGTGAAGTATTCGCGTACGGCAAACTTAGTGTCCTTTAGCTTAGGGCCGCACGATAAGATATTGTCTGACTTTAAAACTACAAAATTCAACGGCAATCGGTCGCTGCTTCCCCATCAACAAAGCGACCTATTCGATGAGCATTGTCGATGCTTTCAGGTGGAACATTTTGGTTAAGATGAGACGAGAAGAATTCGCGCACATTTTTTTCAGATTTAGGCCAACTCTCAGTTGCGGAATCATTTAGACCTAGAATAAGCAAATTATTCCTGCGGAATCTATTGGACACATCTTCAAAACAGGCCTTAAGATGGGCAAAGTCTCTGGTGAAGGTGTAAACACATGATGATGTGTTTGAATCACCAGCCTTTGCGGCCATCCGTGAGGAATGCATGTCGTTCTATAGTGTAGCGATCCTGCGTAGTAAACCATTTAAGGACGTACTTGTAGCGTCCTGCTGCTGTTTAAGCATATCCAGTTCCTGAAGGAACTGCGACTGACGAAGTTCTAGTCGTTCTATTCCAGCGTAAATGCCATCTATGGTTTCATTATCCGAATTCATCTCGTGTGTATAAAAACCGGGACCGGGGTTGCTCTCAACATCACCGCATATCAACAGTAAAATCTGACATAACAGACCATGACCATACTATAACTTAGCAACACACTTTTTCATAACACAAAGCAAGTCGTCGGGGCACGACACCGCAATAATACATCGATTGAAACTACAATAGCATGCAGCGGTAAACCGGTAACTAACCTGGGAGAAAAACAGTGGTAAGCGCATGGCCGATGCGATGTCGCGCCCCAACTGGCCGGCTTGGAACTGGCAAATAAATATCCGCCCCTCGGAGATGGTGCTGCTAGTGCGTCCTTGTTGCCAGATCAACAGAGTGGCCGAAGCCTAACTGGGAGGCCGATGCGCCCGTGGTACGCAGCAGCTTGTCATCGAGGCATCCTCAGCAGCAGTCGAGCTGAGGTTGAACTTGACAGGCGCATGCTTGGGTGCTTCATCCAACGATGATATATCCACGGACGACCACGAAAAAATGGCGGGACAGGGCCTGGGCGAAAAACAGTGAAAAACTCAATGTAAAGAATTAATCAGAAAGAAAATAATTTTGAGAGGAAACTAAAGGCATCGAGAAGTTAACACAAAAATCTCCCAGTTTCAATAATATACTTGTGGGGTATCTGACACACCTGCCTAATGGCATGCCCTTGACGGTTGCACCGAAGGAGTGGAGGACGGGAAGATTAAACGGCAGCCATAATTGCGCGAGAGGATTTTAAAAACTGAATTCTCTGCCGTGCAAACCGCCGGCAGTAGAGGATGAAATGATCTATCGTTTCATTTCAACGCCCCCGCATGACGCAAGACTCAAGGTGATCAATACGTGTGCCGCTACATATGTGCTTTTTTTTTTTCCTTGCGCAGTTATAAGCGTAGTATGCTGGTGTTCACGTAAATGGACGCAGTAACTTTCATGCTATTAAGTGCATTGTGTGGCTGTGCCGATTGACTCTCAGACTTCGCGTTTTACTACCGCGGCCCATTCCCTGTTAGCCAGTTTCTTAATGCGGTATTTGGCCGCGAGAAACCTATCGGGGCTGATTTAAATTTCCTTTTATGCTACTACGCGGATCCAGCAGTGACGCAGCTGGTATTTCCAGGTTTCTGCAGTGCGCAGGCTTGATGCAGCCGCCGATAACTGCGGCAGCTGCGGTAGTCATGGGCAGGCGGAACCTGTTTTGCATACCAAAGTCGCTGCTGACATCAGCGCCACCGCATCTTCGTGACGTTGCGGGGTGGAGGAGGTCAATACAGCTGCGCCAACCACTCTTTCTCCTACGGCGCATGCGCATGGCTGTTGCGACTCGGGGTGCGTTCCAATACCTCCGAGTAGACGGCTACTTAGACGTCTAGCCGGACAGCTGCCATCTTGGGACACGACTGCTTCGCCGAAGTCTACGTCGATGCAGGGTAACTTGCTGTCGAAAGATGGCGGAGCTTAAGTACGCGGATGAGCGGGTCGTGCTCTAGCGGGCGTCGTACTGTACCGGGAGTATAGGAAAGGAAAAATGTGTCATTCCAATATGTTATTTGGTACGCAAACTAGTGGCTAATTATTCTTCGTGGACGTGCGATTCCTAGCAGTGAATTAAGCAGGAGAGAATCGTGTGGTTGAGAGCTCTGCTGCAGCAGCGGACTCTGTAGGTCTGTTTACGTGATCTGTTTACGTGATCTGGCATCTGACGACGCCAGATCTTAATTAGCACCTTGATTTTAGGAATTAATACTCGTTTCTGTTGTTGGGTTCCTCGACGGGCGTTAAGACGGCTGGCATGACGGTTAAAAAATGTGTTGTTCTGTTGCTGTATTAGTTGCATCAACTCTTTCGCGTACATTCATTTTATCTCTGCAGTCTCAAAACAAACACACTGGCATGTCGCCAATTGATTTTAGTCTTTGCAGGTTTAAAGCTCGCTGCTGTCTTCAGGTTTCTCGCAGTCTCCGAGTACCAGGTATGGCAGACAGCAGGTTTAATAGCACGCATGTGTTTTCCTGTTGCAGTGTATATTATCCCTATCGCATTTCGCGCATATTGATTACAGTCTTTCGCATTTTTTCTTAACTTTACAGGACCGTCTGGACGAGCACGTTCGACGAGCATGTACAGTTTAGCATCAATAATAAATGAATAATCGCATATGTCTTTACTCTTTAGCGTCGTCTACGGAGAGCGGCCCCGCGTGCTACAAGTAGACCAGGGAGCAAGTCTTCCTCCGTCAAGTAGACTGACCGATAGGCGCAGCGGCGCTGCCACCATTCCGATTTACGCGCAAAGTTATTGCAGATAAAATGTGCAGACTGTTTGTTGAAAACTCGTTTTTAATGATCGTTATTGCTCATTCTGAGAAAAATTATAGTGTAACTGCTCATAAGCTTTAGATACATTTATATGCCGCGCGGCGGCGTGAGCAATAGACAAGTTCCAATATATGGACATGTAGACGGCTTCCTAGACGTCTTGCCGGACGAATTGGCACGCACCCTCGACTGCGCCGGCGCGCCGCGGCAGAAATACTTGCTAGTCAGCCGTTCGCGCGGAGCTCCCTACGGAACCGGTTGACTGCGCCTCGGATGAACGCGCAGGGGGCGCTGCACACATTCGGAACGTCGTGCCTGCAGGGGCGGTCGTGCCGTGTCTGCCTTAGCTGCGGAAGTGTTGCGCTCTGCTTCTTTCTTGGTCGCGAGCCCAGCAGAATACTGTTTTTTTTTTGCCAAACTCGTGAGCGCTAACTTGCGTGTGTGTTGGTGTGCGTGTTCTTATGGATGTGTGATCGCGTCCTGTCTACACAACTTGACAAGCGCGAAAGCCCGTGTTTTGTGCTGGAATGCAAGAGCGGCTACCGTTCCTGCAAGACGAAATGGTTTCTCTTCAAGACACCAAAGGACACACAAAAGAGGCGACAGTGGTGGCGCAACATCTAGCGCGGCGACAGAGTGTTCGATGAAGCTAGTGTCGTTTGCGAGCGACACTTCGAACCGTGCTTTATTGAGCGACGTTATAAGAGTGTGATTCAGGGTAAAGTAATAGAAATTCTCTGGGATGTGCCACAACTCGCCAAGGATGCTGTTCCTACACTGTTTCCGGACGCGCCTAAGTATATCTCGAAACCCCTGCCTCGGAAGAGGAAGAATACAAACTTGTGCGAGCAGAAGCATTCGCCGGGAGTCAGAGCACCACCACGGAAGAAAAAAAGCGCATTGATCCTGAAGCACCAATGCAGGTGGTTGAAGAATCTAGCGGCGGTGAATGGTGTGACGCGATTCTGCTCAGGGAATGCAGACAGCTGCAGCCACCACCACCTTGGAGAAATGTCTACCTTTCGGATGTTCAGCAAGTAACATTCTCACAGTGCCACACAAGTGAGGACGGCTCTCAGGACGCCTTATATGTAAGTCGACGAGTTCTGCTCCGTCGCAGTGATTCGGATGACGCTGCCATGACGGCTATTCTGTATATTCGAGGAAAAAAAGTGAAGGAGTTAGACGTCAAATGCTCAGAAGAGGCAATAAATCTTCTCCGGGACATTGCAAAACTCGGTTTGTGCCCTGGCTGCAGATCGAAGCCCCTCAGCAAGTCGTTTACGTCTTCAAATGGGCGTTACTTTGCTGTAAACTATTCCATTCTTTCGGATACAGCATGCATAGCTTGCAAATACTTCGGAAAGCTAACTCAAAACTCCCGGTCAAGGAGGAAGAAACAAGAGTGTCGTGCCTAAAGAAGACGCCGACTTCAAGATCTCGGGCAGTGCGACCTATGAAAGACAAGGTGGCAAAGCTGTCAAAGGCTCTAGATGAAATGAAAAATGAAAATGAACAGCTTTCAGCAACAGAGTTTGAAAGAAGGGTTTGTGGCCTTCCTCCTAATTAAGCAGCAGCTTTCTGTCAGAACTTGTTTTGAGGCTTGCAAACACAAGTCAGCGAAAGAGATGGAAGATTCCAATGAGTGGCTACTTGAATGCATTCTGCTGCGAATGAAGAGCCCTAAGTAGTATGAACATATACGACGACACAACATCCTGGCTCTTCCAGGTAGAACATGCTTACAAAAGCACACCCACAGGTTGAAGACTGGAATTGGTTTTAACTCAAATATATTTAGTGCTTTATCCGAGAACTCGCAACATATGCATGAGTTCTCACGTAGATGAGGTAGGTATTGTCTTTGATGAAAGGAAGATCTGCGAGCATCTTTACGTGAAATCAACTGACACCCGTAAGTAAGATTTAAATGAAACATGGGGCAACTGTGTTTTTGTGTACACTATTTGTATTTTTCAGGTGAGCTGGAAGGATTCGTCGATCTTGCTCAGTTCACGTCCGATTCATAAAAATACTAACTCTGTTACCATGACATGGTACTTCTATTCCCGCCTTTCCAGGGTAATTTATTTTCTAACATATAGGTCGGATTTGCCGTGTTGCTGTTAAAACACTCTGCTTGTGGAAAAAGTAAATTTCCTGTTTTATCTTTCTAGAAAAGTGGACATAAGTCCTTGGGGTTTTCGCATCACGTGGCAGTGTCAAGGCGGACACCTTCTTTTTCTTTCTTTCTTTCTTTCTTTCTTTTTATTTTGACAGAACTGGTTACAATACAAGACCGAATAACACACATTGGTATAAAGCACTGCCAAGGTAGACGAGGCAAAAGGCGTTTAATGCACGCCTGACGAGGCCTCGTCTGCGGAATATTGCATCAGGACAGACGAGTGGCCGGTCGCGCCAACAACAAGAAAGAATAAGGAGGCAGCAAAACTGTGCAGTTACAAAACAATCAGAAAGATTCGGTACAAGACGCCATTATTAGAAACATCAATCACTAAGCAGGTAGAATACAATGCAAAGGCAATACTCAAGATACAATGGAATACCGTACATAAAAAGACACTTAAGAAAAAATCAAACAAATTAAAACAGCATACATCAAAACAGCGCAGTTATGCTTTATCTAGTAAAAAAGTTTTAACTTGTCTCTTAAAACTATTTACTGAGTTGGAGTTACAGACTATTTGAACAATTTCCTGAAACATGTTTAAAAGTGCAGGGATTTGAAAGTCAACCGACTGCTTCCCGTAGGATGTTCTGATCAGGTTTGAAGTAAACAATACATTTCTCAACTCGTAGCCACAGTGAGCACGTTCATATGTTGCGAAAAAGCCTGGTTGATCACGTTTAATTTCGTTGTATATTCTGAGTGCTAGTACTTGGCGAAATACGTTAGTAAATGTAAGAATCTTGTTTTTATAGAAAAAACCTTGAGTATGTTCACGTGCTGATAAGTTTTCAATAAATCGAATCGCTTTCTTCTGCATGATATGAAGCCGTTCAAGATTGCCCTTTGAAGTCGTGCCCCATACCAGTACGCAGCAGTGTAGTCGTGAGTAGATCATTGCATAGTACAACTGTCGCTTGAACCACGTGGGTAAAATGTACCTGAATTTGTTTAGGATACCTAAGGTTTTCGATATATTGGTGCAGATGTATCGATGTGTGGTGTCCAGTTAAGGTTTTCGTGAAAGATCACGCCTAGAAATTTCTGTTTGCTTACTTGCGTTATCACTTTTTTCTGAAATTCTAGTTTTAGATAACAATCTGCTGCCTTATTTTTGGGTCGAAATATCATGTAGTTTGTTTTTTCTGTGTTCAGGACTAGCTGATTATGATATAACCAGATAGACAATTGTTCAAGCCATGCATTTGCTTCTGTTAATATGCTGGTTAAGTCGGTTCCTTGAAAAAAGATATTTGCGTCATCAGCGTATAAGATAATATCAGGAGTTCGAGGAATACATACAATGTCATTAATATAGAGAAGAAATAAAAGGGGACCTAAGATAGATCCCTGCGGGACACCATACTGTATCAGTTTAGACGTTGATGTGAAGCTATTGATTTTTACAAACTGGTAACGGTTATGTAAGTAACTTTTAATTAAGTCGAGCGTGATTCCACGAATGCCATAGTTACAAAGTTTATTATATAATATATCATGTTTAATCGAGTCAAAAGCTTTCCTAAAATCTAAAAATATGCCTACGGTATACATCTTATTCTCAATATTAGTTATTATTTTTTCTTTGATGTTCAGCAAGGCAGATTGAACTGTTTTTCCTTTCTGAAAACCATACTGTTGTTTTACTATTATGTCTTTCTTTGATAAGAATTTGTAAAGTCTATTATTTATAACATACTCAGGTATCTTTGAAAAAAAAGGTAATACAGATATAGGTCTGTAGTTCGCGAGAACATCCTTAGGTCCACCCTTATGTATTGCACAGACGCGGGCAATTTTCATACTGTCTGGGAATATACCATGCCGCATTATGTTGTTGCAAATATGGGAGAGGGGGACGCAAAGAATATCAGATACCGCTTTCACTGGTCGGACAGCAATGTCATCATAACCACAAGCAGAAGAATCTTTCATATTTTTTATCACTCCTTCAATTTCATCTGGTGTGGTTGGCGTCAAAAAAATTGAATCTATTTCAGTATTACTTAGATTTAGGTATGAACTGACCGAGCTGCTGCGAGATGCACCAGCCGTAAGAAAATGATTGTTAAATAGGTTTGCTAGTGACTCACCGGCGTGGCTTGTGCCATCTACGACTAACTCATGGGGTATAGCGTCACTTCTCTGCGAAAGAATTGAATTAAACAAGGTCCATGCCTTTTGAGGGCAGTTGTACACTGCCGTAAACTTGTTCATGTAATACGCTGTGCGAGCTTTCTTTAGTTCACCACTTAACTTATTTCGCAGTTTTTTATATTCTGACAGTTTATTTATATCTTTAGTCTTAATAAACGTGTTGAACAAGTCATTTCGGGCATTTATCTTGTTTAATAAATCGTTTGTGATCCAAGGCTTTCTTGCACGCTTAGGTTTTTTCAGAATTCTTGCAGGGAAAGCATCATAATATTGTTGAGTTACCGCAGTTAGAAAGCAGTTGTATGCATCATTAGGATGTGCAACATTTAAAACATTTTCCCAAGTTAAACTGCTTAAAAGATCACGAAAACGTGTTATTCCAGCTGTACTGACATGTCTACGAGGCGGAGCTTTTTGGTGTGACTGAGGTTGTGATGTTACCGGCAGGAAGCAAAATATTGGCATGTGGTCACTGATGCCTGTTGTCAGAACTCCAGAGCGCACACCATTGTCATGACAACTTGTCAAACACAAATCAATTAATGTCTGGCTATCTGCAGTCACACGAGTAGGTATGCTAATAACATTTATTAGACCGGTCGAGTGTATTAAATCCTGAAACTTACTGGAACACAAATCAGAGGAAAGCAAATTAATATTAAAATCTCCCAAAATGACTACTGGGCACTTAAAGGATAACAAATGCTCACTAAGGTCTTCGAAAAAATCTAAGAATGCAACCAAGGATCCTGAAGGTGGCCGGTATACAACCGTCACAGCAAACGCTTGACATTTGACTGCAAGGGATTCATAGTTGTCCGTAATAGCAGAGTACTCTTGGATGATACTGTACATATGGCGTTTACTGATGTAGAGCGCCACGCCTCCACCGCGTCGGTTACATCGACCAAGCGATTCATAATTATAGTTATCAAGCTTCACTGCATGCTTTTGATCACTGAACCAAGTTTCCGAAAATGCAAGTACGGTAAATTCATGATTTAACGTTGCCAGGTACGCACAAACGTCAGGATACTTGTCTCGCAAGCTTCTCGCGTTAAGGTGAAAAAACGATGCTGTTTTTTTCAGTGCTTGTGTTTCCTTGACTATGTTGGCGAAAGTGATAGCGCTATGATAATCGCAGTTTGGGGTGTAAGCAGCCATGAAAAAGAAAAAAAAACAGAATCAGAGCGCACGCGCTCTGCTACACCATTTTCGCCAGGTCATCTTCAGTTCTGATCTGGATAGCGCTGTCGCCTTCTTTCTTGCGCACAAGGATTCTGCCATTCTTTTGCCAGACAAACTTATAGGAACGCTCGAGTGCCTTCGATTTTGTCACCCACAGCAATTTCTTGTTCAGAGGAGTTAGATTGTCAAGGAAACGAACGCCGGGAACCTTAGTTACCAGATGTGTCTTTTGCTCGGTCCACTGCTCCTTGGTTGTACGCGAAGAAAAGCGTACCATGATTGCGGGAGTGTTTTCCTCCCTTGCAGGCAGCCTATGTATTGCTTCTACATCTTTCGCGGTTAGCTCTGGGATGTTGAGCTTGCGTGCGACGTTATTTAGTTTCACGAGCAAGTTTTCGCCCTCACTTTTTTCAATACCGTGAACCTCCAAGTTTTGGTGGCGGCTGTATTGGTCAAGGTCATTAAGTTCCCTCCTCAGTTTCTTAACTTCTTCGATCGATGTTTCCGTTTCTACTTTCTGCATTCTCTCTTTCAACTCGGAGATTTCCTGTCCCTGGGTAGTCACCAGTGTAAGTAGGGTATCATACTTAGAGGACAAAAACTCTACTGTTTTTTCAATGTTTTTCACAGTTTCTTTCACAGACAACAGGTCCTCTATTTTGTCAATAAGTGGTAGGAGCAAGGCAATCCGTTTGTTCATAATAGTCAGCTTAGCTCCCACATCAGCACCTTGCTCAGGCTTCGTTTTCCCGGAGCTCTGACTCCGGAGTTTAGAGGCTTTACAAGTAGGACACAGCCATGTTTTGTCAATCTCTCGTTTGGATTTTACCGCTGCCTCTCCCACTCCCGAGCAATTTCCAGCATGATAGGAGAATCCACACTCCGAACAAGTCAGGACAAGGGAGTCATCCGTGATTGCTTCCTGGCATGCTAAGCAAATATCTTTCTCCATTTAAATAGTAAGGCAAAAGCACAAACAGCAGCAGCGGGAGCAGCAGTATGAAATATCTCAAGCACACAAAAAGAAATTTTTCGATACTAACCTGCAAAGCAGGGGTTGAGAAGTTAGCTGTGCGTCGACCAGCCACTGCCTACCGCTGCTGCTGCGTGCAATAATGCCAGGCTTGACGGGGTGTCTCTTCTTATAGCGGCAGTGTGGTGACGTAGTCGCTGATTGTCCGGTAGACTGACGTGCTATTGGGCACGGCGGGGGTTCTTCCACGTGATGCTTGATTCAGGCTGTTGATCAGATTCAGATCTGCAAAGCAGGGGATGAGAAGTTAGCTGTGCGTCGACCAGCCACTGCCTACCGCTGCTGCTGCGTGCAATAATGCCAGGCTTGACGGGGTGTCTCTTCTTATAGCGGCAGTGTGGTGACGTAGTCGCTGATTGTCCGGTAGACTGACGTGCTATTGGGCACGGCGGGGGTTCTTCCACGTGATGCTTGATTCAGGCTGTTGATCAGATTCAGATCTGAAAAGCAGGGGATGAGAAGTTAGCTGTGCGTCGACCAGCCACTGCCTACCGCTGCTGCTGCGTGCAATAATGCCAGGCTTGACGGGGTGTCTCTTCTTATAGCGGCAGTGTGGTGACGTAGTCGCTGATTGTCCGGTAGACTGACGTGCTATTGGGCACGGCGGGGGTTCTTCCACGTGATGCTTGATTCAGGCTGTTGATCAGATTCAGATCTGCAAAGCAGGGGATGAGAAGTTAGCTGTGCGTCGACCAGCCACTGCCTACCGCTGCTGCTGCGTGCAATAATGCCAGGCTTGACGGGGTGTCTCTTCTTATAGCGGCAGTGTGGTGACGTAGTCGCTGATTGTCCGGTAGACTGACGTGCTATTGGGCACGGCGGGGGTTCTTCCACGTGATGCTTGATTCAGGCTGTTGATCAGATTCAGATCTGAAAAGCAGGGGATGAGAAGTTAGCTGTGCGTCGACCAGCCACTGCCTACCGCTGCTGCTGCCTGCAATAATGCCAGGCTTGACGGGGTGTCTCTTCTTATAGCGGCAGTGTGGTGACGTAGTCGCTGATTGTCCGGTAGACTGACGTGCTATTGGGCACGGCGGGGGTTCTTCCACGTGATGCTTGATTCAGGCTGTTGATCAGATTCAGATCTGCAAAGCAGGGGATGAGAAGTTAGCTGTGCGTCGACCAGCCACTGCCTACCGCTGCTGCTGCGTGCAATAATGCCAGGCTTGACGGGGTGTCTCTTCTTATAGCGGCAGTGTGGTGACGTAGTCGCTGATTGTCCGGTAGACTGACGTGCTATTGGGCACGGCGGGGGTTCTTCCACGTGATGCTTGATTCAGGCTGTTGATCAGATTCAGATCTGCAAAGCAGGGGATGAGAAGTTAGCTGTGCGTCGACCAGCCACTGCCTACCGCTGCTGCTGCGTGCAATAATGCCAGGCTTGACGGGGTGTCTCTTCTTATAGCGGCAGTGTGGTGACGTAGTCGCTGATTGTCCGGTAGACTGACGTGCTATTGGGCACGGCGGGGGTTCTTCCACGTGATGCTTGATTCAGGCTGTTGATCAGATTCAGATCTGAAAAGCAGGGGATGAGAAGTTAGCTGTGCGTCGACCAGCCACTGCCTACCGCTGCTGCTGCCTGCAATAATGCCAGGCTTGACGGGGTGTCTCTTCTTATAGCGGCAGTGTGGTGACGTAGTCGCTGATTGTCCGGTAGACTGACGTGCTATTGGGCACGGCGGGGGTTCTTCCACGTGATGCTTGATTCAGGCTGTTGATCAGATTCAGATCTGCAAAGCAGGGGATGAGAAGTTAGCTGTGCGTCGACCAGCCACTGCCTACCGCTGCTGCTGCGTGCAATAATGCCAGGCTTGACGGGGTGTCTCTTCTTATAGCGGCAGTGTGGTGACGTAGTCGCTGATTGTCCGGTAGACTGACGTGCTATTGGGCACGGCGGGGGTTCTTCCACGTGATGCTTGATTCAGGCTGTTGATCAGATTCAGATCTGCAAAGCAGGGGATGAGAAGTTAGCTGTGCGTCGACCAGCCACTGCCTACCGCTGCTGCTGCGTGCAATAAACCAAGATCATCATTGAGGCGAGAATTCGCTGTGAGAGGGCTTGATTCTTCGTTGACTATGTCACGTACGACGGAGCAAGCTGGAATAGATCAATGTGGAAGCGTTTTGGCATTCGAGGTAACTGCTGAACTGGATTGAATTACAGATGTTGTCTTAAGATCAGTGGAATGGCTACGGCGTTACGGTTGTTCAAAGCATTTGCTTAAGGCGCTGCCTCATTTCCTTGCAGGTGCGAGCCCAGGCGCACGGTACAAGGCGCCACATCCTGCCAGCTCAACGCGCCACCTGCACTTTCTCTTTGATTTCCACCATCTAGTTAAAAATCTGCGAAATGCATTTGTAGGCAAAGGGTTTAAAACACGTGATGGTGGGGTGCACGTTCAGCCGATCCGAGACGTTTGGAAAATGGACAGCTAGAGTGTTTCGCTTAAAGTCATGCCAAATATCACCAGCATGCACCTGGATCCCAACTCTTTTGAGAAAATGAGAGTTGCTCCAGAATTCAAGGTATTTGGTAATGATAGAATTCGGGGACTTTTTTTATCGCACCCAGTTAAGACGTTCTTATGACTTTGTGGAAGCAACTGAATATTTCGTAAAAAGAATGAACAAGCTCATCAGGATAATGACGACGCTGTGTGCAAAAAGCAGCGTTATACCCGCAGTCACTAGACTTTGAATTTTTAAAGGAGTTCCTTGAACACCTCAGAGAGTGGGAAAATCATGCTAAGGCCGCAATTGGTGGATTTTTGAGCTACAGCACAGCAGAGGGACTGCGTGTTTCAATTCAGAGCACAATTAGTTTAGTTGCACATCTCAGCACACTTGGCCTTAAGTATCTGATGACTGCAAACTTGAGCCAAGACAGGCTTGAAAGCGTATCTAGCATCGTTCGGAAATCATCAGAAACTAATTACCATCCGAATGCCGCTCAGTTTTTGGTTTCTGTTAATGCACTCGCATTCTACAATCTTGCGAAACCACCATCATCGGGGAAACTGTGCGCCAGAAGTGGTCAATTCCTCAGTTTCGGTGCCTAAGAAACAGCCGTGCAGCGACAACGTGCTGGCTATTCTCGACAGCCTTATTGATAAAGGAGCGCTCAATGATGCATATACTGCATTCCTCTCGTGTGGTCGTACAAGTATTACGTCTGACCACAGTGCCTGTGTGATAGGAAAAAGCTACGAGATGTTAATTTATTATATCATGGGCTACACGGCAAGAAAAGCGCTGAAAAAAAGCCAGCGCATATACTGTGCGTCTGCCTTGAGGACTGTAAAAGCAGTGGCTACAGAAAAGGATCGGGCTGCTGTTTTCACTGCAAGCTTTGTTAATGGTGGCTTACTGTATCCGTGTGGCCCCTTGAAGAAAATTATCACCGTCTTTAAAGAGAGCTTCACCACTTTAGTCTGAATAAGTTGCGCGAGGAAAGCATTGTTGACTTCACTGATTTTTTAACACACATACATTTTCCGTCTCTGGCCTGTGTGAAAGATGGACGTGGAAGTTTTATTGCCTTAATCAAATTCTATATTCTGCTTCGCCTGCGCTCCTACATGAAGTCAATCAATGTTGAGAGGGCTGCAAAAAAAGAGCAGCTGAAGCTGTTAAAGAGAAATTGCAAATAGGTGGTGTAAACAAAAATGTGGGCTGCCTGAGTGCAAAGTGATGGAGACAGAAGTGTTCAACAGCGATTTTTTTTTGTGCCATACATTAGTGATCTTTTTGTATCTTTTCCCTGACAGTACGTGTGACCTACATTGCATGGGCCAGTAATGCTATTTTACCAAGCACGGGATTCGAAGGAACTACTTAGAATGCATGCTTGTGTTCATTACTGCTGTAAATCGGTTTCCTAAGCACTAAGGAATGCGTTCCTGTAGATTGCCTAACGCACGTGATTTACAGGGCTCAGGTTCCCATCTTACATGTTTTAATTGTGCGTGCATCTAGAAGTTTCCAGTGTTCAGCCTGTCCTGTAACTTCATTTACAGACCGTAGAAGTTGAGATCGGATCAATAGCATGAATGAAAACGCCACTGTCAATAGCGCTTTGTTGCGCGCACACACGGTCGTGGGGTTTAGAATCCTAGGTAATGTTTTTGGTGCAAGGAATTTTTATTTAATTTCGTCATAAGACGGTATTATAATACGGCACGGCCGCAGTATTCAGAAAGGAGAATAGGGTGTAAAAATAAGTGGGTTTGGTTCACCTTCGACTCTGGGGTGCGCGCGCAAAATTTGTTCGCAAAAAAAAAAAAAACTATCGTTTCCGCCGCTGTGCCGATAACTGAAATGAACATTGAAAAACCACGACTAAGCTAAAGTGAAATAAAAAAAAAAAACAGTGCAATAGCATGCCCAAGGCATCTGAAAACGCGCAGTGAATATGTTTCACGGGGCGAAACGCGTGCGTCTACCGCAGACGTCATGGCTGGCATGCCACGCCAGTTGCTCGTAAAGTTCCAGTTACTTTAATCTCAAAGAGATGCGAACGCCATCCCTGGGGGTTTTGTCACTGCCGCGTTAGTTTTCTTTGTTTCATCCAACGTTATCTAAAAACATTGCTCAACGTTTTTACATAAAGGCAGTTGGAAAACTGCGGACCCGGAACGGTTGCCGCCTAGGCGGTGGCGCTGCGGTCGCTTTGGCATGGGCGCGTCGTCTGCTCTTCCAGCTTTAGGAGCGTCAGAAGACGGTTCAATAAAACTTGTTGCTGGGCGAGTTGGTGACACATACAAGGTAGATGACACATACTTGAAAAAAGATGCAGCGCAAAAGAGACGAGCACGGGAGGGAGACACGACAAAGACGAACGCTACTAACAACCGGCTTTATTTTCCGTAACAGATGTCAATATCTATACATATGTCGGAATCTGCGCTTCGTAAGTCGTGTTCGCACGAAATGCACGGCAGCTTCCATAATCAGATTCGCAGGCTATTGGCTGCAGGCTTCCCTTGTTCGGTCCTAACGGCAGTCGCTGAAACCCTCCTAAAGAAGCTTGGGCCCGGACGAACGATGGCTGCAACTGAACGCGCGAGGGCCAAACCCGAGGTGATGCCTTACATTCATAAGGTCTCTCATAACCTCAAGAAAGTGGCCAGTAGGCACAGTGTGCCTCTAATTTTCTCGGCGCCAAATAAGATGGCCAAACTATGCCTCCGTATCTGCGGGGAAGTTGAGCGCGGTTGCAAGAAACAACATCAAGAAGCCTTCGTCAAAAGTGCCTTGGAAGTGGTCTACATTATTTCCCTGTCCTGCGGAAAATGCTATATAGGGCAGACGGGGCGCTGTCTCAACGACCGTTTAAGGGAGCATTCTCAAAACTTAATCCTACAAGATAAGCTTGCGAATTTAGCTTCGCATGTTCTGACGTGCAAGTGCGAGCCCCGCTTTAAAGAGGCAAAGATTCTGGGCAGGAGTGCAAGTACAAAAGCAGAGTTTTGCTGGAGGCTTTCTACATTAACAAAAAATCGAGTAATTGCATCAGCGACGCGTCAATAAATTTGTTCTCCTCCGATCGCTTTTCTGGAAAGTTTTCAGTAAGAATCACACCGCCTCTTTCGTGCGTGCCTGTTTTTCTCTTTCGTTTTTTCTGTAGGTTCATCTTAACTGCCTGTTTGCCCCCCCCCCTCCCCCTTCCCCTTTTTCGCAGATGATAAATTTTTTTACTCGTTCTTTCTTCGATTGTAGATATGTAATAAATTTCCCCTTTTTTCTTTTTTCTTTTTTTCTGTGAAGAAGCACAGAGCCTCCCTAGAGTCTTGTGCGCATGCGATGTGTACACCTATATATTGACATCTGTTACGGGAAATAAAGCCAGTTGTTAGTAGCGTTCGTCCTTGTCGTGTCTCCCTCCCGTGCTCGTCTCTTTTGCGCTACATCTTTTTTCAAGTCAGTAGACGGACTCGCGTGCGTACAGAAACGTATTGACAATGAATACACACGTAAGTTGCGCCTTCGTCTCTTTTGTATTAATGAAACAAGACGACTTAGTAGCATTTGTAACCATAACCTGAGCCGGGCACGTTGAAGACGCGTTGTCAAACAGCTCATCACATGCGTACTAGATACACACTCAAGAAGTAAAGCTCCCAGCATCGATCATTTTGCTTTAGGAAATGCTTCAAGCGCCAGGACGGTCATATTTCCATCTCGACTCTTTAAAACAGGGAAAGTAGCTAAAGAAAAAAATTAAATGTGCGTATGCCGCACCAAAAAAGAAAAAGCATTTAGCATCTCTTTAACCTTTTGCCAGGTTTCATTTACAGACACTCAACTTTTAATGATCTAATCAATAAAGGAATGTTTACAGTTTAATTTGCACAACCGAATATTACACACACGAGGAACCCAAACTACGAGGAGGTAAGCGGCACGTCGTGTTTCTCTGATTTTGCCGCGTGGAACCACAGAAAGAACGGCTTTAAGTTTCGGACGAAATCTACAGCCAAAAGCTCAACTCCGAGCATCCTGGCCTATCGTACTGCAGGCGTAGAGCGCACGCGAAATTTGGAATACGTGGAAGAGCGCGGCTTGAAGCAGCCGCGCCCGGCGCTGAGGAGGCGAGGCGCGAGCCAGCGCGAGCCATGCAGCAAACTCTCCACGTGACGAAGCGCCGCCAATGGGCATAGCGGCGGGGAAGATAAAATCAAGAAAACTAATGTGGTACTGTCAAAAGCCTACAGATAGCGCTCGCGTCACTTTGAGCTGAAAGCGGCAACGGAAGTGGGGCCGCATCCCGGTGGCAAGTTTTCCAACTGTCCTTATTTAAAAACGTTGGCCACGGCCATGGACGAAGGAAAATTTAAGTAGAGGCCATCACCTGAGATTTTTTTTGAAGCCGGAAACGAGCTCGGCGCCATGTTGTCCGGGCGCACTCTTGTTTACGTTTCTCCGCGCGCGCGTTTCAGACCACGCGAAGGAGCTGGCCTAAAGCAACTCCGGTACGACTTGGTTTGTGGCCGTTGTTCACGTACGTGAGACCCCGGAAATCTTCGTGCGGGACATCCAGCTCCTTCCAGTTATTGCTCTTTGCCGCGTCGTCTCCGCGCCGTCCCCTCTCCCTCGTGCGAACGAGACACTCCGGCCTATAGCATGGTGATAATCAAGTAGCATTCGGCGAATGGACTTATCGCAACTGCGGTAAGCGCGGGAAGGAAGTTTCCCTTACTGCGGTGGCCCACCATGGGACGCCGTGTCTTTCGTCGCTTTCGCCTGCTTCGTTTTGCGAAGACGGAGATATGTGTCCCTGGGTTTCTTCCAGTCTGCACTTGGCGAAATATACCGGTATACTTACATCCGGTTCATCCTAGCCTCGTAAATGTTAATAGCAGGGCTAGAAGGTTAATTTCACCAGATGAGGTGAAGGACAAAAAATTTAGTTCAGTAATATTCTGTATAAATACACAGCTGCTGCCAAAATATACCAGAAGAAAGCAAAACCAAATCTAGCATATATATATACTTTGAAGATCATGCTTGTGTTCTCTTTTTTTAATATAAACTGTTACACATGGTGCCATTTAAATAGAACTTGTTACTCTGTGCCGTGTATCATCTTTCATTCTTTTTTTTATGCTGCGTGCCTTGGATCGCGCTGTGTATTTCATAATACTTCTGAAAGAACTATCCCACTTTAATGCAATGTAAAGTACTGCCTTTACATTTACGCTCCCTGAAAAGCTATCATCATCATCAGCCCTACTACACCCACTGCAGGGCAAAGGCCTCTCCCATGTCTCTCCAATTAACCCTATCCTTTGCCAGCTGCATCCACCCTTTGCCTGCAAACTTCTTAATCTCATCCGCCCATCTAACCTTCTGCCGCCCCCTGCTACGCTTACTTTCTCTTGGAACCCACTCCGTTACCCTTAAAGACCAGCGGTTATCTTGCCTTCGCATTACATGCCCTGCCCAAGCCCATTTCTTTCTCTTGATTTCGACTAGGATGTCATTAACCCGTGTTTGTTCCCTCACCCACTCTGCCCGCTTCCGATCTCTTAACGTTACACCTATCATTTTTCTTTCCATGGCTCGCTGCGCTGTCCTTAACTTAAGCTGAACTCTTTTCGTTAGCCTCCACGTTTCTGCCCCGTAGGTGAGTACCGGTAAGATTATGCTGTTGAACACTTTCCTCTTGAGGGAAATTGGTAAACTGCCACTCATGATCTGCGAGAATTTGCCATATGCGCTCCACCCCATTCTTATCCTTCTAGTTATCTCCCTCTCATGATCCGGATCAGCTGTCACTACCTGCCCTAAGTAGACGTATTCCGGCACAGTTTCTAGGCTTTCGCTGCCAATTATGAACTGTTGTTCCCTTGCTAGGGTGTTGAATATTACCTTGGTTTTCTGCATGTTAATTTTTAGACCCATCGATCTGCTCTGCCTGTCTAACTCGTTGATCATGATTTGCAGTTCACCTCCTGAGTGACTCAGCAAGGCAATGTCATCAGCAAATCTCAGATTATTTAGGTATTCTCCATTTATTCTAATTCCCAACTGTTCCCAATTCAGGCCTCGAAATACCTCCTGCAAACATGCGGTGAACAGCATTGGCGAGATCGTGTCTCCTTGCCTGACGCCCTTCCTTATTGGAATTTTATTGCTGACTTTATGGAGGACTATAGTAGCTGTGCAGTTGCTATATATATCTTCCAGTATTTTGACATAAGGCTCTTCTACCCCCTGATTACGCAATGCCTGTATGACTGCTGAGGTTTCCACTGAGTCGAATGCTTTCTCGTAATCAACGAAAGCTATATATAGAGGTTGGTTATATTCTGCGCATTTCTCTATCACCTGATTGATGGTGTGAATATGATCTATTGTAGAATATCCTTTACGAAAACCTGCCTGATCATTTGGTTGATTAAAGTCTAACGTTGCCCTGACTCTATTAGCGATTACCTTAGTAAATACTTTGTAGGCAACGGATAGTAAGCTGATCGGCCTGTAATTTTTCAAGTCCTTGGCGTCTCCCTTCTTATGAATTAAGATAATGTTTGCATTCTTCCAAGCTTCTGGTACAGTCGAGGTCATAAGGCATTGCGTATACAGGGTGGCTAGTTTTTCTAGCACGATGTCCCCTCCATCCTTCAACAGATCTGCTGTTACCTGATCCTCCCCAGCTGCTTTTCCCCTTTTCATTGCTTCTAAGGCTTTCTTTACTTCATCTTTCGTTACTGGCGGGATGACGCATTGCTGTGCACTGCTGTCTTTCTCATTAGCGTTCTGATTACATTGGCTACTGTACAGGTCTGTGTAGAACTCTTCGGCTACGTTAACTATCTTATCCATATTGCTAATGACATTGCCCTGCTTGTCTCTTAATGCATACATCTGGTTTTTACCTATGCCTAGTTTCCTCTTCACTGTTTTTAGGCTACCTCCGTTCTTTAGAGCATGCTCGATTCTCTCCATATTAAACTTCCTTATGTCGGCTACCTTGCGCTTATTTATTAACTTCGATAGCTCCGTTAGTTCTATTCTATCGGTAGTGTTAGATGCCTTCATGTTTTGGCGCTTCTTAATCAGATCTTTCGTCACCTGAGATAGCTTCCCGGTATCTTTTCGAACTGTCCTACCGCCTACTTCTACTGCGCACTCCGTAATTATTGATGTCAGGTTATCGTGCATTGAATGAACATCAAGATCATCTTCCTCAGTTAAAGCCGAGTATCTGTTTTGCAGCGCTATCCTAAACTCCTGTGCTTTCCCTCTTACGGCTAACTCGTTAATGGTCTTCTTCTTCGCTAGCTTTTTCCGTTCCCTCTTCAAGTCTAGGCTAATTCTAGACCTTACCATTCTATGGTCGCTGCAACGCACCCTTCCGAGGACGGCCACATCCTGAATGATGCCAGGTTTAGCGCATAGTATGAAGTCTATTTCATTTTTAATCTCACCATTGGGGCTCTTCCAGGTCCACTTCCTGTTTTCTCGTTTGCGGAAGAAGGTATTCATGATCCGTAAATTATTTCTATCCGCGAATTCGACTAATAACTCTCCCCTGCTATTTCTAGAGCCTATCCCATAGTCACCTACCGCGTGGTCGTCAGCCTGCTTCTTGCCCACCTTCGCATTGAAGTCGCCCATCAGTACAGTATACTGCGATTTTGCTCTATTCATTGCTGATTCTACGTCCTCATAGAAGCTTTCAACGGTCTGGTCATCATGGCTGGATGTGGGTGCGTATGCCTGCACCACTTTCAGCTTGTACCTCTTATTCAGCCTAATTACTATAGCTGCTACCCTCTCGTTAATACTGTAGAGCTCCTCTACGTTGCCAGCTATATCCTTATTAATGAGGAAACCCACACCTTGTTCTCGTCTACCCTCTAACCCGCGATAGCACAGTATGTGTCCGTCCTTTAGTACTGTATACGCCTCACCTGTCCTCCTAACTTCGCTAAGCCCTATCACATCCCATTTAATTCCCGCTAGTTCCTCGAACAGCACTGCTAGGCTAGCCTCACTAGCTAAAGTTCTAGCGTTAAACGTTGCCAGGTTCAGATTCCAATGGCGGCCTGTCCGGAGCCAGAGATTCTTAGCACCCTCCGCTGCGTCACAGGTCTGACCGCCGCCGTGGTCAGTTGCTCTGCAGCCGCTGGGGACTGAGGGCAGAGGGTTAATTGGTTTGATCATATAAGGTTGTGGCCAAGTACTACACCAGGGTGGCCAAATCCTGCTCTGGTGAGAGAGTGCGTTGTCGGTTCTGGTCACCGAGATAAGGCCGCACTCCAGGCCTGGTTATGCAATTCCATCGACACGCGGATTTTTTTTTTAAACCCGGTGGAGAATTGCGCGGCACCAGGATTTGAACCCCGGTCCTCTTGCACGCGAGGCGGATGTTCTACCTCTACGCCATCGCTGCATGCCATCGCTGCATCGCTGCATGAAAAGCTTTAGAACATGGCTACCCTGGAAGCTTTCCGTGTCCAGCTTGCTGGCACGAGGCTTATATTTAAATGGCCCTCTGCAGCACTTTGTACATAAGAGCATCATGATTTTCGATTGGACAGCTGTCAAACGTGCTCATGAGGTTGTACAAAAATCTTTCTTTGCGGGAATGAATTTAGAGCTTTATGCCCGATATCCCTGAGCAAGGTTTTTCATGTCGGGTTGTTTGCATGCTGTACTCGCATAAGAGTGGTCCATATACTGGCCACACTTCAATCACGCTCTGTGGTGGATAACACAACCCTCTCAGATCTACGCTGAATAAGTGTGCACGAGCCTGCTTTTCACTGAGTCGTGAACAATGCTTCCATGCATGGTCACACCGCAGCTTAGTGTTCAACCTGCCCTTTAATGCAGCTCTTGTTGATGAATACCGCAATCTCTATATTGCATATGTTTGGGCAGTTGGCTGTGTCAACAATGTCTTCTGCTGCAGCAATGAGGACAAAAAAAAAATCCTGCAGAATTTTGTTTTTGCTCTTGAATGCTGCATTTACCTTCATAACAAGTTTTCGTGCGGCTGGCCATGCCAGGAATGCTTTCTCATACAGCAGCGAGGATGGACAAATATACTAAGAAGTCTGCGTTCTTGACCCTGAATGCAAAACTTAACATCATAACATATTCAAAATGATGATCGTGCCAACAATGACGTTTGATCCACAACATCAAGAGCCGCTCATAGTGGTGACAGAAACAGAGAGGGCCGACAGTGCCTATAGTAGCACGGCAGGGGAAGATTTATTGGGGGGGGGGGGGGGGGTGTCACCCCATCCCAAAGCCTGAAATTTTACATAGGAAAACCGTGCCGAACTTCTATTTCTCAACAAAAAAAGTTCCAAGAAATACATTTTCCAAGTGAGACAGCCCCCTCCTCCGCCTTTAAGCTTGATCAATAAATCCACCCTTCTAGGATTGCCATATGGCAGGTTTCTCATCCCAAGATCTAGTTTAGTGCATGATAATTAATATACATGACCGTATCTTTTCAGGCTGCTTCTAGAAGTTTAAGAGTATCCAGTGGCCTCAGTATAGGTTTCACAGTGTTGTGCATTATTTAAATGCTTTGTTTCATGTTTAACGTGCACAGCTGCAGCTGTAAACAAATTTTCTCTAGTGGATGAAATGCTAACTTGTAATATCACTGCAGAGTAGCACACTTTACTTGTGGTCCGCCATACAGACAATGAAAGTCAACGTAATAAACAAATCAAATTATTTTTCTTCAGCATAACCACAGGCGTCATTGAAATTGAATGCACATGTGCATTCTCATTTCACTGAGTACTTTTTCCCACAAATGACACCATCATTGGACATGGGCAAAATAAACACATGCGAGAAAAGGCGTCCGAATTCAGTTCGAGCTTCATTACACTGTGAAACCTCAGAGCAATAACGTTCATACTATTAATGCGCGAAGGGTTGCAACAGAAACCATATGGGGAGTTCAAACATTTTCGCTGTCATGAAGTGCGAAAATGTTTCGCCTTTATTCGCACTTCTTTCCCATGACCTCAACAAAGCAATTGCTGAACCTGCTACAGGAAACGGATCTAAAAACAGCGCGCGACCAGAAATACAGACTTGACCTCGATATGAACGAATACACATGAGCCTGGCACGTCCCAAAGGCAAATAGCTCCCACGACACTTCAAACGGGCATGCGACAAAGTATCTATATAATCAGAACAAAGCGAGCGTAGCTGCTTCCTTTGCAATATCGCACTCCGCCCATGTCACGAACCCCGCCGCTGACACAAGCGCAATCGTCGAAAAACAAAAGTACCAGCTGTATTATAACCAACACCATGGTTGCAATCGTTGGAGCGTTGCAAGAACACGCATAACTAGCAACGAGGTTTCACTGCTGATCGAAACGGGAACGCGAATAGCACACGGCACGCACAAGACACGAAACGTTCGCGCAATACGCCGACGACCGCTCTGTAGTGCGCGCCGTTTCGAATCACTGGTGAACGAACACCGCGAATGCTCCTTTTAGTGAAAAGCGGCGGTCTCCCGACGGCTCCGAGCGGCGCTGCAGTAGACGTTGTCGTCGAATGGTTGTCGCCGAAAGCGTTCAAATCCGGGCACGTAACAAGAATTTTGCACTAAGATATGGTTGAATGCCGTCAACGTCAGCCTGTGAGCACCACCAAAAACAAACTCGAGCAGTTAAACAAAGTACGTCTACGCCGCACCTCAAATGGTACGCCGCGGCCGGCTGCTGCCGCCCGGTTTGAAAGCAGCAACTACGACGCCGTTGCTGCCTCCCGAGCAAGAAAAAACCACGTGACTTCCTCCACACTTTTCTCCCATGTTGTTGTATGGAAAGGGCATCTCCTGAGTTTTCCTTCTTCCAAGGCCACAGCTCAGCGCGCAGCCACGCTGACCTCGCGATGTGTCTGGCGTAGTGTAGCTATCGCTCCAAAAGAGCCAGGCGTGCGTCTGTGCCTTGTATTTTGCTCGCGTCGCAGTCATGCCACACCGTACTGCGGGCCGCTTCGTGTCCCTTGTGGGCGCCTTCCTTTGCGATGGCGGCACCACGCAGGTGGCTCGCAACCTGTGCCAGCTTCCGGCGTCACGGGGCTGACTTGGGCTACCCTGTATATGGATAGCAGCCCGAGCGCAGAGCGCAAAACTGGTCGCTGCGCTCGTTGACGTCGAGGCGTACCTGGGGCGTTCGCTGTTGCTGTACTCGCTCAGCACAGCGCGGCGCGCTTTCGCCCCGGGCCGCCACTCAGGCCGGCAACCAGAGCGGCCGCTAGCTTTCTACCGAGCAGCGGCAGGTCTCAAGACGGCCGTTGAGGCCGACTTCCCCGGTATTGATGTAAGCGAGGTCCCGGCGCCCCGCTTAAGTGAGCTCATATTTTTTCTGCGCAACGGCCGTTGCGCAGCACAAATATGAGATTCAATCAAGAATACCAACTAGCTCAGGAACTCATCAACACCATCACCATCGGCCTGACTTCACCCACTACAAGGCAAATGCCTCTTCCATGTCTCTCCAATTAACCCTGTTCTTTGCCAGCTGCTTCCACCCTTTGCATGCATACTTCTTAATCTCATCCGCCCACCTAACCTTCTGCCGCCCCCTGCTACGCTTACTTTATCTGGGAATTCACTCCGTTACCCTTATGGACCAGCGGTTATCTTGCCTTGGCATTGCATACCAAAGAACTAACTCTACTTAAGTGAGCTTATTGCGTGCGCGCGGGTCCGTACCGACGACCAACGTCGCACAGCGACAGCCAAACGGAATTCGTGGGCAGCAAGCTGTTTGCCCTCCCAGGATCGCGATTTTGAGTGGTGGAGGCGCTGGGGCGTCTTTCCCACTCGAGCGCGCCTCTCATTTTGGGGCGTAGTCCCAAATGATCAATAATTCGGCGGCGGTGAAAAGAATTTTCGGCGGCGGTGAAAAGAAATTTGCACAGTCTTTGTAGTATTTAGGGACATTAGCCATGTAGTGCACCACTGCTGTATCCAGGTCATTTTGGAGGATGTAAGCATCCTGGGCTTTAGCTATGGGGCGGTATGCTAGATGTTATTGTGGAAGGCAAATCGTTAATGTATATTAGAAAGAGCAAGGGGCCAAGTACTGTGCCTTGGGGTACTCCTCCCCGTCATCGACCCCTCCAGCTGAAGCTCCAGCCTTGACCTACGCCGCTGAAGTACGCATTCCTGAGCACCAACGGCACAACTTAAGCCCGCCCTTTCGACGTGAACCAGCTGTTCTCGAACGCTGCCCGCCTGCCCACGCCCACTCAGCCTAAAAACGACGCTCAACCTCCAGGAAATGCGACACCTGGAAGACTTCAAGCAACCGCCCGCTGTGCTTCCGTTGCGGTGAAGCCGGCCATATTCTTCGTCACTGCCCGCACCTCCTTATCGGTCTTCGTGGCTTTCTCGTTGATGCACCACTCATAATGGCAAAGCCTTTAGCGCAAAAAAACGAGGACGTGAGAGGAAGACGGGACAGCGCTAACTTTCAACTGGCGTTTATTGAAATACAGAGGCATATATATAGCGAAGCAAGCATGGAAATACACAACGGATACAAAAGATCACACTCTACGCATGCGCCCACCACTGCAGTCTAGGAAAGCGATTTCCTTGTCAGAAAGATTAACAGAAGGCGAGCTAACGCAGTCCGCTCCCCTTTTCCTAATCAACCGGGCTTCGATTATTTCACGTGTGCAGCGGTCTATACTTTTCGCCTCTACTGTGCGTGCGCCGAACATGGGCGCGCATGTTTTTCTAGGACAGTGATGACAATGTTCAGACAGGTTACCGTCTCTTGGGTTACCGTCCCAGGTCCACACTTCGGCCAACCTCCGCAAGAAATCGACGAGTACATGCGTCGAGAGGAGTATGCGGTGAACCGCCTTTCGAGGTTGAGGTTGAGGTGTTGAATGCTACAGGTGGGGTTAGCCTTGCTTTATCTGCCGGCAATTGCTCCACCGCAGCGTCCCTTCGATATTAACAGTGCCGCATCTACCCCGCTAAGCGCACGGTCTCTTATAAGAGCACACATTCTCTCCCGCAGTCACCATCTATGCACACAGTCAATCCACACAGTTCACATCACAGTCCACTCCAGAAGTCACCATCTATGTTTATATTCAGTCACAGTAGAACATACGCCATTGTAGTGCCACACTCCATACACACATTCACTCACAGCATAAAGTAGTCCACTCCGGAAGACACCATCTACGCACACATTCAATCACAGTAGGCCATAGTCCGTTCCTGCTGTCACCATTTAAAAACAGGATCCGTGTTCTGCAGAAATGTTAAAAGAAGGCGTGCAGCCTCCCTTCTGCATGTCTGGTTTCCACTCGGGTAGACAATGTCCTGCACTGAACCGCCTTTCGCTCTCGTCCACGCCCTCAGCTTCGCGTTTTGCGTCGCCACGCCCCAGCTATGCAGCCACAATACGAGGAAGGTCTCCGAGCCCACGTAGGAAAAACTAAAGACGGCAACCTCTGGAGATGAGGTTGCTAACGAGTGAAATGCCAAATACGCTTCAACGACCACACAGCATGAAGACGCCGGCCCCGATACGCCGACGCTGCATACATTGACAACTTCGTACATGACAGAAACCTCCTAAAAAACGACGCCGCCACCTAGAAAAACAGTGACGACACGCCCTACCTATGATTCACAAATTCGAAGAAGCCGTGCCCAGACGCCAAGGACGATGTGCAACTCAAGCGCCAGGGCATCCGACTTGGAAGAGGAAATCAACGGCCGCACAGTTACCGCTCTAGTTGTTAAAGAAGGTGACTATTCTGTGATGAATGGAACGTTCGCCGCACAGCTGAGCAAGGTCATGACCACTTGGGAGGGCCACAAATTCGCACCGCAGGAGGCCACCTTATTACACCAGCGGGACGATTCACTGCGCAAGTGAGTGTCAAGGGACCTGCGACCCTCAGAGTGTTACAGCAATGTGCCAGCGACGTCATATTCGGCATGAATTTTCTAAACGAACATCAGGCGATCGTCGGACTTCGATCCTAGGTCATCACGCTTCAATGGACAAGGCCATCTCTTCGATGGCTACCATGGAACAGCATGCAGCCCTGAGTGTCCTGGATGAACATACGGGCGTCCTACTCCGATCAGCTGTCATAGTCACCAGAGGTGCCTTGGATGCAAAGAACATGCAAGCTCTCATCGAAGGAAACACAAAGTTGTTGCTTCTAGAGCGATGAACCGGCATCGCAAGAGGTGTCGCACATTTCCGCAATGGCCAAGCTGAAGTGCTGCTGATGAACTACAGCGAAGAATACCGGCACGTTTACAGAGCAAAGATGATTTCTTTCTTCGGAGAACTATCAGACAATCGCGACGTCTTCGACCTGTCAGATCCAGTCTCAGAAGATTAACCTAAGGAAGATCGCAAGCACGTCCTTCGGTAAACACAGCCGTGGCCCGTAACTAACAAGACCAGATCCGCAATCTCCTTTGAATCTACAACGAGTGCTTCTCGTCATCGCCGTAGGTCCAACAGGCGCCGACTGACAAGCATCGCATTCTAACCAGCCAGCATGCCTGACCATACCGCCAAAGCCCCGACCATGTGTCGAGCGACAAGCCATCCGGGACCAAATGGAAGAAATGCTTCGCGACGACGTCATCAAGCCATCGAAGATCCCTTGGGCGGCACGGGTTGTTCTAGTGAAGAATTAAGACGGCGCGCTTAGACTCTCTGTCGATTACCGCTGCTTGAACAACATAACGAGGAAGAACGTCTACCCCCTCCCCCGCATCGAGGACACGCTGCACCGGCTATGCAACGCCAAGTATTTCTCCTCCATGGGCCTCAACAGCATCATCATCACCAGCCTGACATTGCCCACAGCAGGGCAAATGCCTCTCCCATGTCTCTTCGACAAACCCTGTTCTTTGTCAGCTGCGCCTACCGTATACAAGCAAACTTCTTAATCTCAATCGCCCACTTTACCTTCTGCCGCCCCCTGCTACTCTTACTTTGTCTTGGAATCCACTCCGTTACCCTTAAGAACTAGCGGTTGTCTTGCCTTCGCATTACATGTCCTGCCAAAGCCCATTCCTTCCTATCGATTTCGACTAGGATGTCATTAAACCGCGTTTGTTCCCTCACCCACTGTAACAGGGCAGAATAGTGGGCCTGTTGGTATGGAATGTTAAAGAAGAAAATACCAGCCGATAGAAATTTGGCTGGTATTTTCTTCTTTAACTCACCCACTGTGCCCGCTTTCGGTCCCTTAATGTTACACCTATTTCCTTTTCATACCTCGCTGCGCTGTCCTTAACTTGAGCTGAACCCTTTTCGTTAGCCTCCCCTATTCTGCCCGGTAGGCGAGTACTGGTAAGATACAGCTGTGGTATACTTTTCTCTTGAGGGACATTGGTGCCAGTGGCCTCAAGAGCGACTTCTGCCAAATTGAGGTCGATGAAGGAGAACGTCAGAAGACAGCATTCAGCACACCGGATGGCCACTTCGAGTTCTAGGTGATGCCATTTGGTCTGTGTTCCGCACCAGAGACTTTTCAGCGAGTAATGAATAGAGTTCTGCCAGGCTTCAACTGGAAAATTTTTCTGGTATTTTTAAACGACGTCATTGCCTTCGCCTCGAACTTTGAAGAGCACGCAAAAAATGCATCGAACAGTACTAGAGGCAATCAAGTCGTCTGGCCTAACCTTGAAAGCAGAGAAGTGCCACTTTGCCTATGAAGAGTTGCTGTTTCTAGGCCACATTTATAGCAAAGAGGGAGTACGCACAGGCCCGCAGAAAACAGCTGCTATCGCACTCTTTCCACCGCCGACAGATAAGAAAGCAGTTTGCAGATTCCTCAGATTGTGCGCGTATTACCAATCTGATTACCAATCGTCCGTGTGGTTTCCTTTTTCTTTGTCTTCCGTCCCTTTCGCGCTGTTTTTTCCACCCAAAATGAATTTATCAATAATTCATCCGCTGACACAACTGACAAAGGCAGGCATGCTATTTATGTGGGAAGCGCCGCAAGCAGAAGTCTTGAACGAACTTGAGCGTCGTTTAGTCCCCACCTATCCTTGCGCACTTTGATGAAAACGCGTAGACAGAAGCTAAAACCCGCGCACGCAGCGTGGGCCTAGGCGCCGTCCTCGTTCATAAAACCGACGGACAGGAGAAAGTATTCGCATACGCCAGCCTTTCTCAGTCAAAGGCCGAGGCTAACTATTCGACAACTGAGGAAGAGTGCCTTGCCGTCATCTGGGCTACGTCAAAATTCCGCCATTACCTTCTTCCACAAACCACAGGACAGGAAGTGAACCCGGAAGAGCCCCAATTGTGAAACTAAAAATGAAATGAAAACTTCATATATACTATGCGCCAAAACTTGACATTGTGCAGGATGTGGAGGTCGTCGGAAAGTATCCTTGTAGCAACCACAGAATGGTAAGGTCTCGAATTAGCCTAGATTTGAAGAAGGATCCGAAGAAACTAGTAAAGTGTAAGCCCATTGACGAGTTAGCGGTAAGAGGGCAAGTAGAGGAATTCAGGATTTTGCTACAAAACAGATTTTCGGCTTTAAAAGAAGAAAACATTCTCAATGCTCAAACAACGAATGATAAACTCACTACTATCATCACGGAGTGCGCCTTAGATGTAGACGGTGTAATGGTTCGACAGCACACCGGAAAGCCACCTCACGAGGCGAAGAATCTCTTTAACAAACTCCAAAGCATGAGTGCGTCTAACCCTACAGAGAGAATAGAACTAGTGGAGATATCGATGTTCATAAATAAGCGCAAGGTAGACGTCATAAGAAAGGTTGATATGGAGAGAATTGAGATGCTCCAAAGAACAGAAGTCGCCTAAAACTGGGAAAGAGGAAACTAAGCATGGGTTAAAACCACATTCATGATTAAACTGCGCAAAAGAAACAGGGACAAAGAGGAGAAAACACGTACACACACAGAGCGCAGACTTCCAACTTTTATTCGAAAAACGCTTCGAGCATTCCTTTTACACGCACCAACCCACCACGTGACACCTCCAGGACCCAACACAGCAGATAAGTTTAACAGTTTAGTAGAGCCACTCTGGATAACCACTCTAAAAAACCCCAAGTGTGTGCATGCCTAAACACCCTTGATACCTAGATAAAAGTAGAGAGGAAGATCAAAACCTGACAGTGAAACGAAAAATACAATTAGAGCGAAAAAGAAGATGGCCTAGCCATGTATTACGAGCGAAAACATACTAAGCAAAGGGATGAGACGCGAAACCAACAGTAACAACAGTATAAGCTTAAGGTGCAGGCACTAAAAAGTTAGCAGAAAAGCATAAAAACGAAACCATTTGAATAATACAAGACAAGATTAACAACGAGGCTAAAGCCATGAAACCGAGAGTGAATTATGGAAACAACAATAAACAAATGTAAAGGCGACGCGAAAATGATAAAGGCTAAAACCAGGCTAAAATCTATGAAGGATGGAAACAACAAATCCTTTTTAATTCTGCACCTTTACTCTTGTTACTCGTTGTTTCCGTACTTCATAGATTTTAGCCTGGTTTTAGCCTTTGCCATTTTCGCGTCGCCTTTACCTTTGTTTATTGTTCTTTCCATAATTCACTCTCGGTTTCAGGGTATTAGCCTCGTTGTTAATCTTGTTTTGTATTATTCATGTGGTTTCGTTTCTATTCTTTTCTGCCTCCTTCTTAGTGCTTGCAACTTCATCTTTTAATGTTGTTACTGTTGGTTTCACGTCTCATCCTTTTGCTTAGTAAGTTTTTGCTCGTAATACATGGTTAGGCCATCTTCTGTATAGCTCTATTTGTATTTTTGGTTTCACCGTCAGGTTTTGATCTTCCTTTCTACTTTTATCTAGGTATCAAGGGTGTATAGGCATGCACACACTTGGTGTTTTTTAGAGTGGTTCTCCAGAGTGGCTCTACTAAACTGTTAAACTTATCTGCTGTGTTGGATCCTGGAGGTGTCACGTGGTGGGTTGGTGCGTGTAAAAGGAATGCTCGAGGCGTTTTTCGAATAAAAGTTGGAAGTCTGCGCTCTGTGTGCGTACGTGTTTTCTTGTCTTTGTCCCTGTTTCTTTCGAGCAGTTTAATCATGAACGAGAAACACCAACTAGCCCGCCAAAAATCCCTTCTTAAAACCACATGTACGCGTTAAGAGAAAATACAAATACAAATACCTTTATTTCAACATCAGGGATGTTAGGGGTGCACCCGAAAAGCCTATGACTGGCTTGACAGAGGGGTGCACCCCCGTACACAAAAACCGGCAGCAACAGAACACGGACACAACAATAAAAAAACTACAGTGCATACGTAAACATCATATTCAATAAAAAATTACTGAAAATCCTCTTGCAATAATAAATGAAATCGGCAGAATTAACACGAAACGCTCAGGAACACTGAATAATGCAAAACGAATAACAAAAAGAAAAGAAAAAGGGAGAAAGGAGGAGAAAACTAGCAGCAAGAAAAAAAACCGTATCATCAGGTTTTCAGGGCTCATTGCGCCGATTAAGAAATGTTGTAATTATATGTCGGAGCATTTGACGAGCGTAATTTGTGCGAAAGGATGGGACATATCAGCGTCGTTGTTACGTCTTGGGTAGAGATTAGCTTTGGGCATTAAGTAGGTTATGCCATCAAAAAATGCGTCATGATTTTTTCGTTTTCTTTGATATCGTTTACTTAGCAATAAATTATATAGGTCATTAATTGGAGTTACATTTAATGATGCGAAAAGAGGTTGAGTGTGAGCAGTAAACGGGGCATTTGCAATGATACGAATGATCTGTTTCTGTATTTTCTGTAACCTATTTGTATTTGACCATGTTGCTGTACCCCACAGCAGATGACAATATGAAAGGTTAGATAAATATAGTGCATTATAAACTAGAAGCCTAACACCCAGAGGTAGTAAAGAGCGTACTTTGTATAACATGCCTACGCATTTTGCAAGTTTTTTAGCCAGATTGTCGATGTGTATGTCTTAGGAAAGACTGCACTGCAGTGTCACACCTAGACACTTTGCTGACACCGATATTTAAATGCTTTGAGAATCAAGCGTTAGTGTAGGTAAATGTTCTAGTGGTTTGTTCTTAGGTCTAAAAAGTACAACTTTAGTTTTGGTAGCGTTTATTTTCAATAAAGATTCAGCGCTCCATTCGACCAATTTGCGCAGAGTTTCATTAGCGTTTAATGTCAAGTCATTAACTGCTTAAGCCCTAAAAAAATATACCGACGTCATCTGTGTACATTATACATTTAGCGCTGTTGTCAATGTTCACAATGTCGTTAGTATAGATGTTAAACAGTGTAGGTCCAAGAATACTGCATTGCGGCACGCCGGAATGAATGGATCATAAGTGCGATAAAGAATTGTTAATTACAACCCGTTGCTAGCGGTGCTCTAAATATGTTATTAAAAGCTGAAGGAATGTGCCGCGAAATCCATAGTGCTCAAGTTTAAGGAATTATATTTTGTGATTTATGGAGTCGAATGCTTTGGAAAAATCCATGAAAAACCCGAGAGTTAGTTCTTTTTCTGCAAATGACTCTAATATAATTTCCTTCATGGTTAATAACGCTGTTTCTGTTGGTTTTCCTGCGACAAAACCAAACTGGGAAGCTGATATGACTTTGTGTTTGTTAATAAAGCTTGTAATGCGCACTTGTAGAAGCTTTTCAAAACATTTCGAGGTCGGTAGTTGGCGAAATTATTTTCGTCTCCTCTTTTAACAATTATGGTAATCTTGGCAATCTGTAGCTTTTTGGGGAAAGTTCCTGAGGAAAATACCAAGTTTATTATGTATTCTAATATCGGTGCAAGTATGTGGGATGCGTACTTCGCTGGCAATATTTGGAGGTCGTCAATGTCCTTACTTTTACTATTTTTTAGCGACTGTAGGACCGACAAAACTTCGTTAGTTGTAACAGGGGTTAAAAACGCGGTTTCGCTAACCTTTTGACTTATGCTGTTGAGGTATTGGTTGGGCTGCGTGCCCTCTGCAATGGACACAAAGAAATGTTTCAAAGCATCTGCTTGTTGAGAACCGGACAAGTGAGTGCCATGTGCAACTATTTTATCTACTACAGTCTTCTCTTTTAGGTTCAGCAAATTATTGAGCCGCCACCAAACAATACCTGAGTGCTTCACTGCTTCGTCGTTAAATTGGTTACTCCTTTAGCTTCGTTTCGTTTGCGGATTGATACTGTTAGCTTTATTTCTCGCAGCCTTAAACTTCTTCAGATCGTCAATATCTTTTGTTTTAAGAAAGTGCTTAAAAAGTATGTTTTTAATTCGTATCGCCTTTAGGCATTCCTTAGTTATCCACGGCTTACGCGCCTTCGAAGCTCGGACTCTTGTTTTGTATGGAAAATACTCACAATACAGCTGCTTGTAGGTGGAAATGAAAATACCATAAGCGTCATCAACATTGGTTTCCTCATACACGCTGCTTCAGTTTACTTGCGACAGTTTATCATAAAACGTTCGTAAAACAGTCAGGGTTATGTCTTGAACACGCATAGCAAACCTTTTCGCAGGTTTGTTAAGGGGACTGTGAGATTTGTAAATAAATAAATTGGCAGGTGACCACTAAGATCAGCTGCCAGTGCACCGGATATTGACAATTCATCACATGCATTTGTAATGAAGGTGTCTAGTAACGTTGATATTTCGGGCGTAATGCGTGTTGGTTGATTTATGATATTGAAAAATGCGTTGGTCTCTAGTGTAGTGTAGAACTCTTCTTGAAGTGTTGAATTTTCAAGCAAGTTTATGTTCAAGTCGCCGCCTAATATAAGTGAGTATTTATGATCATTTACCAAGCTAGAGTACTCGTCTATAAAATGGAGGAATTTGTTACTGCTTCCTCTGTGTGGGTGGTATGTGACAGTAAAAAGCAAGGAATTAGATTTTAGGGTAAGTACCTCGTAGTCATCGGTTACAACACTGAAATTGTCAAGGAATTCGCATTTTAAAAACGTTTTAGACAGCATCGCAACCCCCCCGCCTCTCTTAGAGCGCCGGTTAAGGAAAAATGTGGAGTGTTCAGGTAGATTAAGAAGAGCAGAGTGGCTTTCGTACCATGTCTCAGAGATCATGACAACGTAAAATGTAAAGTTAAAGCTGGAAAAAAAGCACATATATCATCGCTTTTGTTTCGGCCTGATCGAGCATTCAGATGCAGTGACAAAATGTTACCGCTTTTTGCCTGATAACGGGTGCTCTGCTCGTAACGTGTCAAGAAATCATAACTTGAAGCGTTCACTGATGCCATGATCTAGGAGATACGGTATGTTGCAATCTATTAACGATAGCCATAAGAAAAAGCCAGAAGAGTTCAAAAAACGAAGCTTTGAAAATATGCAAATGTAAACTGCAATGGGCATACTTATAGCATGGCACAGAAACTGTTTTTTTGACCATGTCTGTGCACAAGTTGTACAATTTACAGGGCACGGCATAAATTCACCAAATTTTAAATCTACATCGAGGAAACAGGCAGTACAGACCCTCCCAGTACAGCCATCACACAGGTATATACGTACCTCATTAATGGTTAGTCTAGCACCACTGGCAGAAACAAGGGTGAAGATGAAGCAGTAAGCAGCTGTTTTAAATGTCAAAGTGTCAAAATTTTTATAACGAAGAACACAAATAAGAGAAGTCATATTCATATTGGCACGTAGTGGTGACGGCAGTCGAAGCAGCGATGAAGACGGACGAAAGGGTCTTCTAAAAGAACTGTTTATTGGGCTGACTTGCACCCAAAATGGACTGAATCACTCGGCGGCGGTGAAGCGACAAGCGTGCTCGGCGGTCGTCGAACAGAATGCCCGCCGCCGTCGGCCGTGATCAATTTAAAGCTGATAGCGAACGTTCGAGATAAAGAGCGCAAAGTTACTAGAACATTCCGGAACAACGTAGAATCAGCTTTGCCTGGCTGCGATCAATCGAGATAAATCTAGTCGCGTCTTGCGTCGCAAACAAAGCGATAAGGTGGTGTCGCGGCAGATTTGAAAAACGAACAAACACTGCAAATATTGGCGGCATTACTCCCCTCTCAAAGAAGCATCGACCCGATGCATTAAAACAAATAATGCGACTAGTAAGGGAAAAAAACAGATCTTGCGAAAATAGAGCATGGAAATGCAGCGGCCTTTAGCGCGCATAATACGGCTTCAGACGGACTACATGGACAACTTCTGGTCGTACGCGGCGTCGCTGGGATGCAGTCATTGCGTCAGGGATGACTTCATAATCCAGTTCACCCAGCCGACGAAGAACCTTGTACGGGCCGAAATAGCGGCGCAAAAGCTTTTCACTCAATCCACGGCGGCAAATGGGCGTCCACACCCAGACTTGGTCTCCTGGCTTGTATTCCGCGTTGCGTCTTCGTAGGTTGTAGCGTCTGGCGTCGGACCGCTGCTGATCTTTGATCCGTAATCGGGCAAGCCTTCGAGCTTCTTCTGCGCGTTGAAGGTAGGCGGCAACGTCGACGTTCTCTTCTTCTGTAACGTTGGGCAGCATGGCGTCTAGCGTGGTCGTGGCCTCCCTGCCATGGACGAGCCTAAAAGGCGTCATCTGGGTGGTCTCCTGCACTGCGGTGTTGTAGGCGAAGACGACGTAAGGCAGGATGACATCCCAGGTTTTATGTTCGGCATCGACATACATAGCGAGCATATCGGCGATGGTTTTGTTCAGGCGCTCGGTCAGTCCGTAGGTCTGCGGATGGTATGCAGTTGTCCTCCGGTGGCTGGTTTGGCTGTAGCGCAGGATGGCTTGCGTGAGTTCCGCCGTAAATGCTGTTCCTCTGTCCGTGATGAGCACATCGGGGGCGCCGTGTCGAAGAAGAATGCACTCCACGAAAAATTTGGCCACATCTGCTGCTGTTCCGTTCGGTAGGGCTTTCGCTTCGGCGTAGCGGGTCAGGTAGTCGGTCGCTATGATGATCCACTTATTTCCAGATGTTGACGTTGGAAAATGGCCAAGCAAGTCCATGCCAATCTGCTGAAAGGGTCTTGAGGGAGGTTCAATGGGGTTCAGAAATCCTGCTGGTCGTGTGGGAGGACTCTTTCGTCGCTGACAATCTCGGCATGTTTTCACATAGTGTGCGACATCGGCAGACAGTCGGGGCCAGTAATACTTGTCTTGAATGCGGCGGAGGGTGCGAGTAAACCCGAGATGTCCAGCTGTCGGCTCGTCGTGTGAAGCCTGTAGAACTTCTTCGCGGAGACAAGTAGGTACAACAAGGAGGTAGGCTGTTTTGTTCGCTGTAAATTTCTTCTTCACAAGGACCTCATTATGCACACAGAAAGAAGACAGTCCTCGCTTGAATGAAGCGGGGGGTGAAGAAACCTTGCCTTCCAGGTACTCGATGAGGCCTTTTAGGTTGGGGTCCGAGCGTTGCTGCTGAGCAAAAGAGCTTGCGCTGATGGGTCCCAGGAAGGCGTCCTCATCGTCGTCCAGCGGCGGTGCATCTACAGGGGCTCTTGAGAGGCAATCGGCGTCAGTGTGCTTGCGTCCGGACTTGTAAACGACGGTGACGTCAAACTCCATCGAGCGAGTCGGCCAGAGGGATCCTTCAAATTGGCAAGCCAGCAGAGCGCGTGGTGGTCGCTGACCACCTTGAACTGCCGTCCGTAGAGGTAGGGGCGGAATTTCGACGTAGCCCAGATGATGGCAAGGCACTCCTTCTCAGTGGTCGAATAGTTAGCCTCGGCCTTGGAAAGGGAACGGCTAGCGTATGCGATGACCTTCTCCAGCCCGTCACTTTTTTGAACGAGAACGGCGCCTAGTCCCACGCTGCTTGCGTCGGTATGAACTTCAGTATCGGCGTTTTCATCAAAATGCGCAAGGATCGGTGGGGACTGTAAACGACGCTGAAGTTCCTTGAAGGCTTCTGCTTGCGGCGCTTCCCATTTAAACGGCACGTCTGCCTTTGTCAGTTGGGTCAGGGGCTCGGCGATGCGCGAAAAGTTTTTCACAAATCGTCGGTAATATGCGCATAGTCCGAGAAATCTGCGCACTGCTTTCTTATCGGCCGGCGGTTGAAACTGTTCAATAGCAGCTGTTTTCTGCGGGTCTGGGCGTACTCCTTCCTTGCTAACGATGTGGCCTAGAAACAGCAGCTCTTCGTAGGCAAAGTGGCATTTCTCTGCTTTCAAGGTTAGGCCAGACGACTTGATTGCGTCTAGTACTGTTCGAAGTCTTTTTAGGTGCTCTTCAAAGTTCGAGGCGAAGACAACGACGTCATCTAAATATACCAGACAAATCTGCCACTTCAGGCCTGCCAGCACTGTATCCATTACTCGCTGAAACGTCGCTGGTGCGGAACAGAGACCAAATGGCATCACCTTGAACTCAAACAGCCCATCCGGAGTTACGAATGCTGTCTTCTCACGATCTCTTTCGTCGACCTCAATTTGCCAGTAGCCGCTCTTGAGGTCCATCGATGAGAAATATTTGGCGTTGCAGAGGCGGTCCAGTGTGTCGTCGATGCGGGGGAGGGGGTAGACGTCCTTCTTTGTTATGTTGTTCAAGCGGCGGTAATCCACGCAGAATCGAAGTGCGCCGTCTTTCTTTCTCACTAGAACAACCGGTGCCGGCCATGGGCTGTTTGAAGGCTGGATGACGTCGTCGCGAAGCATTTCTTCGACTTGGTCCCGGATGGCTTGTCGTTCTCGCGGAGACACACGGTAGGGGCTTTGACGGAGAGGTCGGACGTGTTGATCCGTTATAATGCGATGCTTGGCAATTGGCGTCTGTCGCACCTTCGGCGATGTCGAAAAGCACTCACTGTAGTTTTGAAGCAGATTGCGGATCTGGTCTTGTCTGTTCCGGTGCAGGGCTGGGTTGATGTCGAAAGTGGGCGAGTTCTCTTGGTCAGGCGGATCTTCTGCGGAGGGGTCGGAGAGGTTGAAGGAATCTCGTACGTCAGATATTTCGTCGTAGAAAGCAATCGTCGTTCCTCTGTTAATATGCCGGTATTCTTCGCTGAAGTTAGCAGTACTTCGGCCTGACCATTGCGGAAATGTGCGATGCCTCTTGCGATGCTGATTCCTCGGTCTAGTAGCAACTGCATGTTCCCCTCGATGATGGCTTCAGTGTTTATGGCTTTCGTGGCGCCTACGGTCACGATAACGCTTGAACGGGGTGGGACGCTCACTTCTTCCTCCAGGACACTTAGGGCAACGTGATTTTCCCGAGTTTTCATCGAAGCGATGGCTTCGTCCATCGAAAGCGTGATCAGCTTGGATCGCAGGTCGATGATCGCCTGATGCTCATTAAAGAAATCCATACCCAAGATCACTTCGCGGGAGCATTGCGGTAGCACAACAGAGGTCGCAGGATAGGTATGTCCTTTGACAGACACTCGCGCTGTGCATCGTCCTGATGGCGTAATGAGGTGGCCCCCAGCGGTGCGAATTTGTGGGCCGTCCCAAGCCGTTGTGACTTTTCTGAGCTGCGCAGCGAATGTTCCATTCATCACCGAGTAATCGGCTCCTGTGTCGACTAGAGCGGTAACTTTCCGGCCGTCGATAGTCACTTCTAGGTCGGAGGTCCTGGCTCTTGCATTGCATGTCGCTCTCGGCGTCGGGTCACGGCTTCGTCGCGTATGCGAGTCACGGGTTGGGCGTGTGGTCGAAGCTCCTCTGGGTGGCGGCGTCGATTTCAAGGTAGCTTGCGTCGTGGTCGAGGTTCTCATTGTGTGCGGCGTCGGTGCAGCGAGTGTCGGTTCTCCATGCGGCGTCGCGGGTGCAGCGTCTTCATGGGGCGTGGTCGGTGGAGGATCTTCGGCGTTTAGCTCGTGAGCAACCTCACCTCCAGAGGTTGCTGCCTTTAGTTTCCCCTACGGGGGCTGGGCGACCTTCCTCGTACCGCGGCTGCGTAGCTGCGGCGTGGCGACGCAAAGCGCGAGGTTGACGGCGATGGTGAGCGCGAAAAGCGGTTCGGCGTGTACTCTTCTCGACGCAGGTACTCGTCGATTTCGTGCGGACGTTGTCCGAAGCGTGGTCGTGGGGCGTTAACGGCAAATCCTCGAAGACCGATACGTCGGTACGGGCAGTGACGAAGAATATGGCCGGCCTCACCGCAATGGAAGCACAACGGCCGGTTGTCGGAAGTCCTCCAGGCGTCGCATTTCCTGGGGCTTGAGCGTCGGTCATAGGCTGGGCGGGCAGGGGCTGGAAGGCGGCGTTGTGGAACGATTGGCTCATCTCGGGGAGGACGTGCCGGTTGTCGCTGGGGCTGAGCAGTACTTACTGCAGCGGCGTAGGTCATGGCCTGGGGTTCTGTGGCCGTCGGGGTGCCAAGTGCCTGTTGCACTTCTTCCCGTACCACATCCATCAGAATCGCTGCTTGTGGCTGTTGGGAAGATGGCAGTAATCGGCGTAGCTCCTCTCGGACGATTTCGCGGATAACTTCCCGCAAGCTGTCGCTGGTGGTGGCCGGCGTGTCCGAACGGATTGCACAGGCAGAGGAAGGGCGATTGTACTGCCGAACTCGAACGTCGAGGGTATTCTCAATCGTGCAGGCTTCTTGCATAAACTCCTCGACTGTTTTTGGCGGCTGGCGGACGAGGCTTGCAAAGAGTTGTTCTTTTACGCCGCGCATTAAAAACTGAACTTTCTTTTCCTCGGTCATCCCGGGATCGGCGCGGCGAAATAGGCGCTTCATCTCCTCGACGTAACTGCGGAAGGGCTCATTCGGAAGCTGGATTCTGGACTCGAGGAGTCGTTCGGCTCTTTCTTTCCTCACGACACTGGTGAATACCTTCAATAGTTCTCTCTTGAATAGCTCCCATGTCGTAAGGGACGACTCGTAGTTTTCGTACCACGTGCGTGCGGAGCCATCCAATGAGAAAAAAACGTGTCCAATCTTTGCCGCATCATCCCACTTGTTGAATGACGCCACGCGCTCAAATTGGTCCAACCATTCTTCAGGGTCTTCGCCTAGGGATCCATTGAAAGTTGGCGGCACCCGCGGCTGCTGCAGTATGATCGGTGTCGACATCTTTGGCGAGGTTGCAGTGCTGGTAGCAGCGTCTTTTGCTGTCTGGTGCGGTCCGGCAGTTTCCCGAACTCAGGCTCCTCTCCCTGGAGACGTCGGCTGGCTCGCTGAGCTGCTTGTTCGTCCTCGGGTGTGAAGCGCTTAGGGCTGGGTTCACGACTTGAAGGGGGCGTCCGGAACATGGAACCTCCACCAGATGTCACGTAGTGGTGACGGCAGTCGAAGCAGCGATGAAGACGGACGAAAGGGTCTTCTAAAAGAACTGTTTATTGGGCTGACGTGCACCCAAAATGGACTGAATCACTCGGCGGCGGCGAAGCGACAAGCGTGCTCGGCGGTCGTCGAACAGAATGCCCGCCGCTGTCGGCCGTGCTCAATTTAAAGCTGATAGCGAACATTCGAGATAAAGGGCGCAAAGTTACTAGAACATTCCGGAACAACGTAGAATCAGCTTTGCCTGGCTGCGATCAATCGAGATAAATCTAGTCGCGTCTTGCGTCGCAAACAAAGCGATAAGGTGGTGTCGCGGCAGATTTGAAAAACGAACAAACACTGCAAATATTGGCGGCAATATGTTTCCAGTTATTATACTTGTCAAGTAACATTCTATTCTGGCGGTCCATGTGCTGATAACAAAAACGCTTAAGCGACCTTCGCCAGGTCAGCCTCACAGGTAACATGCATGATTGAAGAGTTCTCACTTTTGCGCATTAAAATCTTTCCTTGTGACACTCAAACGTATTTCCAATTTTTCTCATTTTTGAGCTTTCGAGCTTTACCCAGCAGCATCTTGTTCTCGACACACAAATGCTCATTTATCTACACGACGTCGCTTGTGTCAAATCCCAGCCTATCTGCTGTTAGAGTTTTCTTTCGAGCAGCTGACAACAACTTTTCACGAGCAGTTCTTGAGGCGAACTTTACCACAACATTAGGTTTCTCCGTATCCTTCGAAAGCACACGATGCACTACATAGATGTCACCGTCAGTAACACTTGTGCCCAGACATTTTGCAATGTCCGCAACAGCTTTGTCTAGGTCCTCATTAGCTGCAACCGGAAGTCCTTGAATTTCAATGTTCACGCTCCTACTATATTGTTTCAGTCCTATTATCTCCTTCCTTGCCTCTTTAAGCTCCTACTTCAACTGTTCGTTCGCCGCGCGACATTGCGCAGCTTCGGCCTTCACTTCGGCAAGTTCCTCCCTGTAGCGTCCAATATCCCTCTTAAATTCTTCAAACCATCGATCATAAACCCAATGGAGCTACGAATGCCACCAAGTTCAGTGTGGATTTCAGTACTTGAAGCGTCAATCTTGGCTACATCTTTTCTTATTTCTGTGGCGAATGCATCTAGCTTGACTACGAGTTCGGTAAGTACATTCACAACTTCTTTGATAGTGCTAGGTTGCTCTTCAAGAGCTTTTGCAACATCCCCTAGGGCACCCTGCTCAGTTCCCGACATTGCCGAATGGCGGAAGCCAATAGCTAAAACAGCACACCGCAGAAAATTCTACGACATCAAAGTGGACACCTGCGGCAGAAACAGCGACGAAACTATCAGCATTGTGTCTAGGAAGCTTTATAAGAAAGATTTCAACCAGCTTGAAAAATTGCAGGAAGCTGGTTAGGTCCAGTCCGTACGCCGTCGCCGCTGCTGCCAGAATGAGGGCAATGTCAATAGCAATACAAATAAGATGGTTAAAGTAGCCAGAACGAGGGCAATGTCAATAGCAATATGAATAAGATGATTAAAGTAGCCGAAGTGTTCTACAATAATCTATACAGTAACCGATGTAATCAGAACGTTAATGAGAGAGACAGCAGCGCACACCAATTCGTCATCTCGTCAGTAACGAAAGTGGAAGTAAAGAAAGCCTTAGGAGCAATTAAAAGGGGAAAATCAGCTGTTGAGGACCAGCTAACAGCAGACCTGTTGAACATCTTTTTTGGTTACAGGCGCGAAAACAGACACAACACAAGGTAGAAAGATGGGACGGAGCGCCACTAACAACTAATTTATTTGAAGGCAACACGGACAAATATATACCATCGTACACGCAAGGAATGCTATCATCTTCAAAGTTGATATGATAGTGAACGAGTGAAAAAATCGTTCTCTGCCTTATACAAAGATATGGACCTGTCACTGATGCACATGCTTCCTTTCTTTGCAATAAGAAAAGCTTCGATTAATTCTCTGGCGTTTGTGTCTTTGCTTTTTGATAGAATTCGCGCACAAGAAAAACATGGCTCACAAGAGCGTGACGGGTAGGACCTTATATGCTTAGGCATGTTTGGGCCTTCTTTATGCTGCTCTACGTTTCTTTCGTGTTCCCTGATTCGCTCGTTAACGCAGCGTCCTGTTTGCCCTATGTAGGAGCGGCCGCAGGAGAGGGGAATTTCGTAGACAACACCTTCGGCGCACTTCGTGAACGATCGCCCATGTTTGGTGCCACACCCTCTTTTTTCTTCTCGGTCTCATTCAATGCGAGAGCAATGACTTCCGAGCTTTTCTGGGGCTGAAAAAACAAGCGGCACACCATGCCTGCTCGCGACCTTCTTCAAGTTGTGGGCTAGCCTGTGCACATAGGGCACCACCACAGGTCGCACCACCTCTTCCCGAGGGACACCTTCCCCAGCTCTCACAGCCTTTGGCTAGTTGGTGCATGTTACTAAGAAAAGAAGCGCCAACAGAGACAATACGTAAGAAGTGACAGTAAGTTGTCAGTAAGCGCTTGTCCGTGTCACTTCTTACGTATTGTCTCTGTTGACGCTTCTTTTCTTAGTAAACTGGTCCTATATATGATAATTGTAAAGAAGGGGCTGTTTCTTTCTTGTTATTGACACAGAAACAGTTTTATAAAGTTCCTTTTCATGTGCTTACGCACTCGTCTTATCTCAAAGGCTTCTTTTATTCCTCTTTCTTCTTTGTCTCTTGCACGAGCTAAAAGTGCTGTGCGGTGGCTGAGTGGTTATGGCGCTCAGCTGCTGGCCCGAAAGACGCGGGTTCGATACCGGCCGTGGCGGTCGAATTTCGGTGGAGGCGAAATTCTAGAGGCCCGTGTGCTGTGCGATGTCACTGCACGTTAAAGAACCCCAGGTGGTCGAAATTTCCGGAGCCCTTCACTACGGCGTCTCTCATAGCCTGAGTTGCTTTGGGACGTTAAACCCCCATAAACGAAACCAAACCAAAAGTGCTGTGCGTTCAAAGTAAGGTGAACATTTGCGATTTGCGCATATACGGGGAAAGGTTTGAAGGATCCGTTATATTTCCTAGGTTCTTGCTGTGCTCATTACCCTGGTGTTTTGACATCTGCCTGATTGAGCTATGTAACTCACGCCGCATCCCAAGAGAACTTTCTACACTATATCAGCAACACATTCTACGAACTTTTCTTGTTGTGCGATACCACATGTGTTACCAACTTTTTTTCTCAATTTAAAGACTTCAAGATAAAGGCTCACTAATTTCCGGGGTGTGGTAAACACCAAGGGAACATCATAGTGTTACGTCACATAGGCGCGAAGCGAAGAGGAAGTTCGTCTGTCGCTGCAGTAGACGACGACAAAGACGCTGCAGCTAGTGCTGGTTTCTGGTGTTTCTTCTGTGTATGGCCTACCGTTCCTGCTGCTAAACAAACCCCGTAACAATAACTCTTTGCTACTTTCTTTAAGCCGTATGAAACATTACGTTCATAAGGAATGCCAACCACTCCAGTAGCCTGCCCTGCGTACTTTTCGTGCGGTCTTTTGCTATCCAGTAGCTTTTGTTCGTTCCTTTCAGCCACAGATGTAATTAGATTAGAAGAACTCCTATTTGGGCTAGATGGTTCACATTGCTTGAGGTAGGAAAACAGTAGCGCCGAAAAAACACGCACACAGCCGAAGAACGACGCCGGACAAGCGCTTACTTCATCTGACTTTATTCTTTGAAAAGCGACAATATATACAGAAAATCTAGGCATGCGCAGAAAGAAATCTCATGCGCGATCAACAAAGCTGGTCAAGATATGGAATCTCAGCTTGAACAAGGTTCCCAGATGTATCGCTGACACAACCTTTATCTCTTTTTCTTATGTGGTACGCCTCTAAAACCTCCCGTGCGTAGCGAGTGATGGAAAGAGGAACGGATGCTGTAAAAAAACAGAAAACACTTTGTGAAGTGCTACACCGGTGTAGTCTGAAATACTACTGACCCGCGGAAAGGCCTACGTGGGCCAAACGGGCAGGTGCATCAATGACCGTGCAGCGGAGCATGCGCGCTCACTACAAGTAGTAGGAGGTGCACACCTGCCCAAACACTGCGCAGAGTGCAAGGTGTGGCACCGAGCGGCGGAACATACGGCGGGGGAAAATTGCGAGCACTGCAAAAAGTGTGAACCATGACTTGATGAGATAAGTATTCTTGATTAGAGCGGTGATAGTATGGCACGGGAGGTTTTGAGGAGTACCACATAGAAAAAAAAGAGGAAAAGGTTGTGTTAGCGATAAATCTGTTAACTTCTTTAAAGCTGAGATTACATATCTTGAACGGTTTTGTTGATTGCGCATGAGATTTCTTTCTGCGCATGCCTAGATTTTCTGCATATATTCTCGCTTTTCAAAGAATAAAGTCAGATGAAGTCAGCGCTTGTCCTACGTTGTTCTACTGCTGTGTGTTTTTTCGGCTCTACTGTTTTCCTTTCTCGAGCAGATGTTATTAGAGCGTCAGGGTAATCACTCATCCTTTGCCTATCAACTTTCCTCTTGATGCTAAGCTCTACCTGATGAGAACACGATTTCTTAAGACACTGCACAGAAGTGTTACTCGCTAAGTTCTTTTTCACCAACTTAGAGTGTGTAGAATGATAGTTTAAGAAGCTTTTTCTTGTTTTCGTCAGGTACGTCCAAAAAGTGTGCTTCCGACCTTTTTTTATCTGTATGTCTAAGGATCTAATCATAGAGTCCTGTGGCAGCTCGAACCTGAATTCAAGACCGGCGAAAACCTCTAAGAAAACGTCTAATCTATTACTTATAGTCAATCGGTTCGCAATCACAAAAAGGCAAACAAAGCAGGAAATTATCAACACAACCAAATGCCTCCAGTAATTCAAACTGTGACAATCTCGACTTCAATACCCAGCTTTCCCTTACCATGTAAATATCCGAAATGTCCGGAGGAAAACACGACCCAATGCTGTATCGACTTCACGTCGACTGGGTTGACCGACGAGACCAGCATGAGCCCAGTGCCACGGCACTAATCCCGCAAGCTTTATTGCGCAACACTTTCATTTGAGCTAGTTGGTTGTAGCTTGACATGGTTTACGCAAAAAAGCGTACAGGCGCCAAAAGACGAAGACAAGCACACTCAAGAAAGGACAGGCGCCTGTCTTGTCTTGAGTGTGCTTGTCTTCGTCTTTTAGCGCCTGTACGCTTTTTTGCGTAAACCATGTCAAGCTTTATTGCGCGTTGGCTTTTGTACAAAGAAGTGGGGCAACGCCCCATCGGCTTATCAAGTTTGTCGCTCGAAGCCAGGCGCGATACGATACATCCTATTTTGCTGCAGTGAAAGAAAGGAAGTAAACTATGCCGTTAATTACAAATAGACCATGACAAGGTTCTGCTCGTTGCAGCTTCTAACAGAAAGTAACACGCGAAAATATGAGCACAGCGAACTGAAGAAATCTAATCGAGGTTCTGGTCGTGCCCCGCCGCGGTGGCTCAGTGGTTAGGGCGCTCGACTACTGATCCGGAGTTCCCGGGTTCGAATCCGACCGCGGCGGCTGCGTTTTTATGGAGGAAAAACGCTAAGGCGCCGGTGTGCTGTGCGATGTCAGTGCACGTTAAAGATCCCCAGGTGGTCGAAATTATTCCGGAGCCCTCCACTACGGCACCTCCTTCCTTTCTTCTTTCACTCCCTCCCTTATCCCTTCCCTTACGGCACGGTTCAGGTGTCTAACGATATATGAGACAGATTCTGCGCCATTTCCTTTCCCCAAAAACGAATTATTATTATTATTATTATTATTATTATTATTATTATTATTATTATTATTATTATTATTATTATTATCGTGGTCGTAGTCTAGTCTTCGTGGTTCTGTTGTCTGTCTTTGCGACCTCCGTGTTGCGGGGGTTGGAGGCACGCTGTGCGGCAGGGCAGGGGCTGCTGCGGTGCTGTTAGCTGCGTTATTGATGGGCCCACTTGAACTCACGCACTCCGGTTCCCCCACATCGTTGACGGGACTGAAGTCGAGTCGAAAGGCTTGTGCCGTCAGCAGCAGGTGTTTGCGATTGCGCCGAAGAGTCCGGCCCTCCTCCGTCATCCCATGGTAGGACCTGGGGTACGTTGACGTTTTCAGGACCTGTCCTTTAGTTGCACATGTACCGCTTTAGACTCTGACGACGTTTCGTTCGTTGAGCGCTAACAGCGGCCGCGCTGGGGATTGAAGCTGTGGATGCTTGACGACTTTGTGGGCTGGTCCAGATCGGTAGTCAGGCAGAGTTGTCCGTAGTCTGCGGCCCTGGAGGATCTCTGCTGGTAATCGTCCGCCCTCCAAAGGATAAGTCCTGTAAGCAAAGGTGCCAGCCAGAAACCCTGCTTCGCTTCGGTAGTTTTCTTGGGCGGCCTCTTTACCACCTGAACACCCTTTTCGGCTAGCGCGTTTGAGCGCGGGAATCCGGGACTGGAGGTGATATGCTTGAATTCATATGCGCGTGAAAGCACGGCAAATTCCCTGCTTGAAAACTGGGGACCGTTGTCTGAAATAACTTCCATGGGTATGCCGTAACGAGCGAAAATGGCGCTACTTGCATTAACGACGCTCCTGGTTGAAGTGTCGCGGAGGCATTCCACCTCTGGGAGGTTTGATAAACAGACGTAAACACACAGGTAGACCTTTCCACCGTAGTCAAAAATGTCGATTCCCACACGGTACCAAGGCTGGTCAGGCACAGGGGGAATCATGAGGGGTTCCTTTGGCTGACTATAGGCGTATGTTTTGCATATTGCGCAAATCTGAGCTAGCACTTCGACTTCAGAGTTCATGCCAGGCGAGAAGACGAGATGACGTGCCCTTGCTTTACACTTGTTGACACCTTGGTGAATTCTTTGCAACATCTCTCGCCTCATACTACTTGGAATGATGACTTTGCATCCCTTGAGCAGAACACATTTAACGTGGGAGATCTCGGAAAAGAAGGGTTTCAATGGACCCTCTATTGGTTCATTCATTCTCAAGTTTCTAGGCACGTTTTCCAGGTAACTATCGCTGGCCGTTTCAGTAGCAACACATTTCCATGTTGAGTAACTAATTAGTGAAGATACCGTACTCGCGGCGTGCACCTCTAAGTCATCGGTGCTGACGGCATCGCTTCCTCGACTGCTGGAAGCTCCAGACAGCATGTCCGTGAGCACGAGCTGCTTTTATCGTATCTCAACAATCTCAACAAGAAGCGCTGCAGTCGCGGTGGCATATCGCCGATAGTTTTTTTATTGATAGCGATGAAAGGGCTATGGTCGGTCTCGATGATCACTTTTCGGCCGTAGACAAAGTGGTTGAATTTTTCACAGCCGTACGTTATGGCCAGGGTTTCTTTTTCTATTTGGGAGTAGCGTTTTTCTGCATCCGAGAGTGTTCTTGACGCGTACGCGACTGGTTTCCACGCGCCGTTGTGGTTCTGCAAAAGTGCGGCACCTACTCCGTCGCATGACGCGTCACATGAAACTTTTGTTTCCCTCATCGGATCGAACACTGATAGCAGCGGTTGTTCGCTCAAGGCCTGGCACAGTTGACGCCACTCGTCCGCGTGATTTTGCGTCCACTCAAACACGTTTGCTCCCGCAAGTTCAGCCTCTATGTCTTCGTGTCCAGGGATTTCGTAGTGCTCCGTGTTAATGGACTGGTATTATTTTCCTGGGGTCCATGCAGACACGAATTTTGCCGTCATTTTTGCGTACTATGACGAGAGGACTTACCCAGTCTGTGGGCTCGGTTACTCTGGCGATGATGCCTCGCCGCGCCATGCGCTCCAGCTACTCTCGTAGCTGCTCTTTCAGGGCCATTCGTACACGTCGCGACGGCTGGACATGCACCGTCATGAAGAACCATGCGGTAGCGGCGCTGCATACAGCTTACACAAGGAAAAAAGGTGGCGAAATTCGTGTACAATTTTTTCCGAGCTGCTTTGCCATACGCTGTGGACTTGTCGGTATAACAGACCAAGGGTTGAGTAGATCAAGCGCACAAAACCACAGCACACAGGAAAGGAAGACACGAGACAAGCGCTACTTGCAACTGTTTATTGAAGTCAAGAATGGCTCATTTATAGCCAAGAGGAAGGCGTGGAGGAAAGGGGACAAAAACAATATAACAAACAACAGGTAAATCACTAAGTTCGAGGGGAAGGATACTTCAGAGGGGGGACAAAAGTGATTCAAATCTTTCTAAATTTATCTAAAAATATACTTTCATTCTTATGAATGACCGGAGATGGGGTGCTGACACAGGAACTCCCGCTTTATTTAATCCGGTGGGCTTCTAGCAGTTCACGGGCAGTCTTGTATTTGCTCCTACATAATATCTGAGTTTCTTGGAGCTTCGCTTCACAATTTTTTTTCTCTTCTTTGCCCCAGTCCTTGTAGTCAAGCGGCAAATGTGACCCGGTGCCGGTTCTTAGTGAGCGTTTATGCTCCGTTAGGCGTTCATTAATACATCGGCCTGTCTGACCAATGTACACCTTTTCACAAGTCAGCGGGATGCTATAGACTACCCGCACAGCACATTTCAGAAAAGGGTTTGCATGCTTAGTTTCACATTCTGACGACTTTGCATTATCATTTCCAATCTTCCGACACAGCGATGCAAGTTTTCTGGGAGCAGAGAAGACCACCGGGACTTTGTATTTCACGGCAACATGCTTAAGATTATGGGCCACTTTGTGGGAGTATGGAATGACCACCGGTTTGATTTTTTTTTCAGATACTTCACCATCCTCATTCTTTTTTTCTCTTTCTTTTTTTACCTTTTGCAGCAATGCTTCCGTCCCAGAGCTAATCACCAGGAAAGTGAAGTCTGCCTGTTTAAGCTTTTTTATTGTGCGTCAAAGCTTTCCAGTAAATTATGACAGCACGATTTCTTTCGAGCTGAATCAAGGCACATGATGGCAATGGCGCGTTTAACAGTTTTCTAGCGCGTCGAATCGTACGGCAACAATTCTTTGCGGGCACGAGGACGATACATCCAGCAAACACATTAGTCAGTAATGGTTATGTCAATATCTAAAAACTGTAATTTGTTTTCTTTCGCTAGTTCATATGTAAAATACAAACCCTTAGCATGTTGTTTAAAATTCGATAAAATATCCTGAACAGTTTGCGAGTAAGTCAAGGGCGATTGTTTAGTCAATATGATTAAAAAATCGTCGACGTACCTAAAGGTCTTCAGAACTTTGCCTGCGTCAGATGCCCCCTATAGGGTTCTGTCAATGCCCGCAAGAAAGATGTTGCACAGTACGGGAGCGACGCATGAACCAATACATATACCACGTTTTTGCAAATACATTTGACTGTGAAAGGAAACACTTGTCGAAGACAAATAAAACTCTAAGAGGGCTAGAAAGTTATCTACAGATATACCGGCAGCATTTTGGAAAGAAATCATGCTGTTCGTTTCGATGCAGGCTAAGACAGATGCCATCAACTCTGCAAGCGGTATAGAGTAAAAGAGATCAACCACATCTACAGAAAAAATGCAACCTAGTGAGTTGTTCTCCCGCAGAAATTCAATGACTGCAAGACTGTTCCTCACGCCAAACGGATCTTCCACCACCAGGTTATCGAGTTGTTTTTGAAGGTGGCGGCTAACAAGATTTTGCCAGGAACCTCTTTCGCTCACTATGCACCTGAAAGGTACACCGTCCTTGTGTGTCTTCGCAGTGCAGAACAGCGCCTGTACTTACTAACATTTTTCTAACATCTATTGACCGCGCACTTGAACTAAGTTTAACGGGGAAGGGGGTTCTGAAAGCTTTTAGGTATGTTGACGATTTCCAGGTAGTTTTTAAAAAACAGACTGAGTTGACGTACACATGTGCTGTGAGCACTGTGTTAAATTCGATTAAAGAAATGGGAGGGGGACTGAGGTTCACGCATGAACTGCCAGTGTGGGGTTCTTTACAGTTTTTAGAAATAAGCATCACTGTGTGTGAGTGTGTTGCATGTTGACAATATGTACCGCGAGCACAGAAGGAGCTACTACCGTATGCTACGGCTCAGTCGAAAACTGTGAAACGCGCCATTGCCAAGCTATGCCTTGAATCGGCTCTCATGAAATTGTGCTGTCATACTATGCAAGGTAGTTATGACAAGCAAGTAGACAGATTACTTTGGACACGGTTGCCATGCACTGTCATCACAGCGGTAGCTGAAACCCTCTTACGGAAGATAAAAACCACCAAGTTGCAGCAGCCATGTCTCAGCAGAGAAACAGCTGTCAAACCGGAAGTTGGCCGTATGTGCACAAGGTAGCACACCACTTCAAAAAAGTGGCTAACAAACATGGCGTGCCGGTTGCCTTCTAGGCCCCATGCAAGATGACACAGCTCTGCGCGCGCATTGCGAGCAAAGACAAGAGTGGTTGCCGCATCAGACATGCAAAGAAGTTCACGAATTGCTGCATCGGGGTGGTATATCAGATACTGCTGTCATGCGGGAAGATCTATGTGGGCCAAACAGGGCGGTGCATCAATGAAAGGACAGCTGAGCTCGCGAGCTCACTGAAAGAACTTCTTCACCCCAGGTATATGGCACATACCCACGCGGGGGGATTGGCCAAGGTGTAGTTGAATAAACAAAGAAGTTTCCATGAAAGATGACGACAAAATTGTAGCACCAATCGTGAATTTTGAAAAATCAATGAACAAAAACAACAGAACGATATTGACAGTTATATAACAGACAGCATTTTGGTGAAAAAAGAAGACCTCGTAGAACTTTAAAAGAATTAGAACATCAACCTACCAGTTGCAATTATTTAATCGTGGAGAAACCCACAAATAGAACCCAACGGAAATCCCTTGGCGTTCGCACCAAACGATAATAATACTGGCAAAGATAAAGGGAGCCCTAACCTGGAGTGAGTGGTGCACATCTAAGTGGTGCACATCTTCCTCAGCACTGCGCTGAGTGTTTTCAGTGCCCTCGAGCGGCAGAACATTTGCCGCAGGCTAGATGCTAGACTTACAAAAAAGTGTCAACCACGGTTTCATGAGATAAAGATTTTACATAAAAGCAAAAATACTAGGGCAAGGTAGCTACTGGAGGCATTTCATATAAGGAAGAGAGGTGTTTATTGTGTTAGCGATACGTCTGTGAATCTATACAAATCGGAGATGGTATATCTTGAACAGTTCTGTTGATAGTGGTTAGTGTGAACTGGTATCTGCACGTGCTCTGGTTTTTTATTTATATTTGCTGCGCTGCCAGTGAATAGAGTTAAATGAAGTTTAGCGCTAGTCCTGTGTGCCCCTTTCTTGTGTTCGTCTTGGTTGTGCTACAGTTCTTTGGTTAGAATTGGTCCTGTCGAACGTTTATTTCATAACATTGTGGTGATCGCCTGTCAATCTTTGCACCATGTCCCCGTCTCACAAACTAGCCAAACAAAACAGAAAGAATTCAAAGCGCTACATACAGGACAAGGTGAAAAAGGAGACACAACACACCAGCGCTACTAACAACTGAAAGAAAGTTATTGCTACGAGAGCAAGATATACCCTTTGGCACGCTCACTGCGTAAAAACATGTAAAATAGAAGGTAAAACAGTATCAAGATTCTGTGCATGATCAGTCATCGAGGAATCTAACCTCTTTTCTTTTTAGCGTTAAGGAGAGCGCGCTAACGCAGGTTATCCCTCTGCAATGAATAAGATAAGCTTCATACATTTCGCGCACACGCTGATGCTGGTATTTTCTCAGAACCGTGCTTTTGTCAGTGTTAGCCGTGCACTTGCATATTGCCACGTGGTCAGGTAAGTTTTTCCTGGCGCCATCTTTTAAGTCTTTGCTATGCTCCCGTAGCCTATCGTTTAGGCAGCGTCCTGTCTGCCCAATGTAAGATGACCCGCATGATAGTGGTATCTCATACACGACTTCTTTTTTGCAGTCAGCGAACTTCCTTTCGTGTTTCTTTTCGCATAGTTTTGACGCTGGGCGATCCTTGTTTACCAAGTTGCAAAGCTTTTCCAACTTGTTGGGGGAAGAAAAGACGAGCTTCACGTTGGCCCGGCCCATGACCTTTTTCAAAGGATGGCTTATCCCAGGCATGTAGGGAATCACCACAGTGCTTGCTTGGTCCCCTTGCCTCTGGGTAGCTGTGCAAGCTCGAGTTAAATCTTTCACCAACTTGTCACACACACTCTGTAGAACGGTATCCGGGAACCCCGCAATGCGAAGACTTTGCAGTTGGTGCTTGAAGCTCTCATCAATACGATCGCATTGCGGGGTTCCCGGATACCGGATATTGCTCTTGTAGCAATAAATTTCTTTCAGTTGTTAGTAGCGCTGGTGTGTCGTGTCTCCTTTTTCACCTTGTCCCGTCTGTAGCGCTTTGAATTCTTTCTGTCATGAACCAACTGGCCCGGCTGACTCCCCTCTTAGCCAAACAACACAATGTTATGCTACACAGGTATTCGCACTGCTGTAACAGCCGCTACCTAAGATGTCCCCAAGTAGCGATTATTTACTTTCCAAAGCTCCTTCTATACATCGCGCTGGTGGTACGGCTCCCAATTCCCAATGGAACGCGAGAGGGAAGGCGAGTCCCCTGGAAAGAAAATGAGAAATGAAAGCGAAGTGAGTGCGCCTTGTAGCACGGCTCATCGGAATAATCATTCAGCATGACTGTTGCCTAGGCAAAATAATGTATACTCCTTTCTTGCTTTTTCGATTTTGTTTCGCTTTCCATTCACAGTGGCTTTGTGCCGGGTTCGTCAGTGGGCCCTTGTCAAGCAGCGCGCCCCTCTGGTAGCCGCCAGCCGCTACTACAGATTTTTTCCTGCGGAAAAGAAATGCCGAGGGGAGTGGCCATTATAACTACATTACAATTGCTCCTTGGGATATTTCGTTAATAAAGAGCAGTGTTGGCTCCCTCTAGCAGAGCAGGTGAGCGTGACCGCCCCATAAACACGCCTGTCGCACAGTGCATTGCCAGCGCTGCTCTTTAACCCCTGACTAAAGGACAGGCATGGGCAGGCACTTAGTGGACAAAGGCCCACTGTTTCCCGACGCGTTGCCTGCAATGACTGAGGCAAACGACTCCACAGCTTTCTCTCTCTCCGCTGTGTCCCTGCCTCGCCGCGTGCCAAACTAACCCCCTCACCATCAGGAGAGGGTTTCGCCAAAGCCTCCATGATTACCCGCATGAGAGCGCGAGGATAATCTCGGAGTCCATGGTTTGGCCAAACCGCGTCTGCGCATGCTCACAATGGAGGAGGAGTTAGAAGCGCCGCAGTTCCGCCTTCTTTGTTGCCGGCTCTGCCGGCTCCCGCTGCCGCTCACAGTAAAATTATACACGACAAAGAATGTTTAAAAATAGAGAATCAAAATATAATTTGTTATTAGGCAAGAAATCATGTAAAAAAGTTCTGTAACCACTGCGGCGTCTAGCCAGGGCCTGCCTCGTTTTCAACAAAATGGACTCATCCCTATCCATATCCGGTTGTGCGAAGTTCGCGCGCACTGAAAGCTGCACGTGTAGCCGCTGCAACCGATTGTGTGTGTTCCCTCGTTCTGCCAGCGCGGATACTGCGCTGTCTCAACAAACAATGCCGGCAAGTGACATCGTTTACGTGCCTGTTCGCAACGCTGGGTCCGAAGGAAGGTGATTGTGAACAAGCCCAAACTGCGGAGCTTGAGAGCCGCCGCCAGTGCTGGCAAGCTGCCATGTGCTGAAATCACTTTGGAGCGACACGTATCAGGTGAGTTATGTAAAAATGTATTGTGGCCTCTATTTCACAGTGCCAGGAAAAAAAGTGCGCAGCTTTTGCTTTCGTTACTCGTTCGTCGCTGTAGGGCTTAAAAGGCATGTGCTCGAATCTTATTGCGTAATGGTGGCTCCGCGCCGCCCCTACCGGCGCTGCTGTTCTCCTTTCTCATAAACATCGCCTCCGCCATGGTCCCCGTGTTCCTGACTCGTTCACCGGCACCGCTTGCCGTCGGCGCCTCACTCCGCTCCTCCCCACCCTTGGCGTGCGACGACACGGTCTTGCCATGTCGGTAGACGTCGGCTGTTTGCGCAGCACGGTTTGTTTGGCGTTGCATAATGTTCTACGCGGAGTCTGCCATTCACATGGTACGAGGCAATGGAAGTAGTCTCTGCCAGAGAGCTTTGCAGCGTTATGTGTGCGTGGCATTTTCAGTCATCTGCGACTGCTTTGTGGCTGTTACATAGAAATTTCCACGTTTTTTTTTCATTTAAGGCTTTGCCAACGTACTTGTATTTATCTGAAAACCTTCTTTTACAGTGTAATTTTCATGAGATTCTAATATTCTGTGCGGGTGCCCGGGCAATAATTTTGATGAATATGTCAAATTTCAAGATCTCCCACTTCCTGACTTGGCGTATTTACCGCGTGTTTTGAGGCCGTATCCACCTATTATTTCAAGTGATGATGTTATTCCGGGGCTCAGTAATTTTAGTTTGTTTTCCTTAGCAGCTTCCCATTGCTTTTACAGGTATGAAAGTCGCTTACTGAGAGTCACAAATGAGAACTGTATGCAGCAGGCTACGTTAGAGTTGATTACTGCTGAAACAAGCGCCATAACACAAAAACATGAGTAAGGAATCAGAATGTTTGGCATTTACAGAGGGCGCACAAAGCCGTCTACAAAATCAAAATAAAAAAATGATGATGGCCTAGCCCTTCTAGGCCAGGACATACGTAGCGTAAACGCGGTGACATCTGGTTCGGAAGAGCTAATATATGAAAGACCCGAATTGACTCATCGTCATCAGCCTGACTACGCCCACTGCAGGGCAAAGGCCTCTCTCATGTCTCTCCAATTAACCCTGTCCTTTGCCAGCTGCGCCCACCCTATGCAGGCAAACTTCCTAATCTCATCCGCCCACCAAACCTTCTTCCGGCCACTGCTACTTTCGCCTTCTCTTGGAATCCACTCCGTTACCCTTACGGATCAGCAGTTATCTTGCTTTCGCATCACATGCCCTGACCAAGCCCGTTTTTTCCTCTTGATTTGGATTAGGATGTAATTAACACGCGTTTGTTTCCTCACCCACTCTGCCCGCTTCCGGTCTCTTAACGTCACACCTATCATTCTCCTTTCCATGGCTCGCTGCGTTGTTCCTAATTTAAGCTGAACTCTTTTCGTTAGCCTCCACGTTTCTGCCCCGTAGGTGGGTACCGGTAGTATACAGCTGTTGTACACGTTTCTCTGGAGGGATATTGGTAACATGTTTTTCATGATCCGAGAGAACCTGCCATATGCACTCCACCCCATTCTTATCCCCCTAGCTATTTTCCTCTCACGATCCCGATCAGCTGTCACTACCTGCCCTGAGCAGACGTATTCCTTTACCGCTTCCAGCACCTCGTTGCTAATTTTGAGCTGCTGTTCCCTTGCTAGACTTTTGAACATTACTTTGGTTTTTTGCGTGTTAATTTTTCGACCCAACATGCTGCTCTGTATGTCTAACTCAATGATCACGATTTGTGGTTCATCTCCAGAATGACTCAACAAGGCAATGTCATCAGCAACTCGCAGGTTATTTAGGTAATCTCCATTAACTCTGATCCCCAACTGCTCCCAATTCAGGCCTCAGAATACCTGCTGTAAACAGGCGGCGAATACCATTGGCGGGATCCTGTTTCCTGGGCTAACGCCCTTCCTTATTGGGATTTTATTGCTGACTTTATGGAAGACTATGGTAGCTGTGCAGTTCCTATATATATCTTCCAGTACTTTGACATATGGCTCATCGAAAAAACCCGCTAGGTGGCGCCGCCCTGGTTAGCTGGCTGCCTATCGTGCTCCGCTTTCACCTGCCACTGGCCTAGTCCAGGGCTTCGCCCGCCCCTGGATTTCCTCTCCATCGTTTCCGGAAGGCTTCCGAAGCACGTGGATACCATCGGCATCACGGCCTGCTGCCGGGCTGGCCCTCCAAGCGCCTCCAAAAGTCTGAAGCGGCGCGGCGCCTCGCTAAACCTAACGCGCCGCGCCTGCACCTCTACAATGCAGCGTCTGACGAAGCCCCTGCAGCCCAGACTCACTGATGCCGCCACCGCGGGGCCTACTCCAACCGCCCACGCCACCGTGCAAAATCCTGTCGCAACCAACACTGTGAGCGACGCTGGGAGCTCCGGATCGACGGCCGCGGCGCAGCCGGCAGCGTTCGTCGTCGCCGCAGCGTCCACTGCTAGCCAACTCCACGCTCTAAGGGACGCCAACACCTTTGGGCCCATAGACGCGTCGCAGCCGCCTGCGTTCGTCGACGCCGCCGGTGCCGCCGCGCCTACACCAGCCAGATTACCCGCTGACACCAAGACCTGCAGCCCGGCACCAGCGTCGCAGATTGCGCCTCAGGCTGACGATTCGCCGGCAGACATGGACTTCATGGCGTCCCCGGTAGACGACACTCCATCCCCGGAAATCGGCTGGAGCACCATCGGTGCCAGCCGTAAGTCTGCTTCCGCCACCCGACCCCGCTCCGAGCTCATCACTGTTGGCATACAACTCCCTCTTGGTACCCTCAATCCCAAGCTGCCCCTCTACGACGTGCTCGCCGCAGTCACCTCCGCTGCACAACTTTCCTCCAAGACCAGTGCCGACATCACCCTTCAGGCCAGGCCAGCCCAAAGCCTTGTGTTTTTAAAAACTCATTCTCCTCTCACCGCCCATCTCCTACTTTCTATCACGCACCTTCACCTTCACAGTAAGCCTGTCAGCATCAAAACTTATTCCCCCCATCCTCCCATCTCATGCCTCGGCGTCATCTATAACGCCGGTGGCCACTTCACTCCTGATGAGCTCATGCATGATCTAGAATCTTTCAAAACAGATATTCTCGCTGCTCGCATGATGGGATCCACTCAATCAGTGCTCATAACGTTCGCTGGTACCGTCATCCCCCACTTTGTATATTTCAAACGCGTTGCCTTCCGGTGCCGTCCTCATAAACCTAAGCCTCCCACCCGCACCCGTTGTCTCACTCTAGGCCACCGCGCCCACCAATGCCCCCAGCACAGCGTTCCGGCAAAGTGCCGTCGCTGTGCTGCTCCTCTACCCGCTGACCCTTCCGCTCATGTGTGTGCCCAGCACTGGTGCGTTCATTGCCAGGTGAATACCCACCCCTCCCTCGACCCCACTTGCCCCTTCCTCCTTGCTAAACAACGCGAGTGTGCTAAAGCTGCTTACCTCCGACGCCTAGCTTTGCGCCGGGCCACTCAACCCACCACCCCCTCCTCCTCCTCCTCCTCCTCTAATCATGAATATCCATCAGCTCCGATCACGTCACCATCACGCTCCTTCGCCGCCATAGTTAAAGGATCCTCGGTGCCAGGGTCCCTCTCTTCCACTACACCACCCTCTCCATCCTTGACTGACGCGAGCCGCTCCTTCGACCTCCGGCTCGCAATGCTGGAACGCCAGCAGCGAGAGCACCAGCGCATTTCCCACGATCTACAACAGCAGATACATGCCTTGACTCAAGCCCTCCAGACAACCACCTCCTCTCTTACCTCCCAGCTTAGCAAGCTAAATGAGCACCTTGCCACGTTCCCCACTCCCTCCTCCAGCGCCAAGGTCGCCCCTCTGACTGACCTTGTCGAAACCAACACACAGGCACATCACACACGCTTGGTTCAGCTGGAAACTTCGGTTCTCCAGATTCTTACCACCCTCCAAGCACAATCAAAGCAATTGGAATCTTTCACATCTATGCTCCAATCCGTCCATGAGTCACTGGCCCCGGCAAAAAAGAAGGAACGCGTACCATCGCGTTCCTCTCCACTCTCATAATGGCGTTTGGCGAGGACCTCGAAATTGTGCAGTGGAACTGCCGAAATCTTTGCCACAATAAGACCCCCCTCCACCAGTATCTACTCACCCGCCCCTCTCTGCCTCATTTTCTCCTTCTCCAGGAGACCCGGACGGCCCGCAATGTCCCAGGCTACCGCGCCTACCATGCCACTACGGCCACACCACTTGCGTCTATTTATGTACGCAGTGACGTGCTCGTGGAGCAAATTGACATCCCCTCCACCCTCCTTAAATATTTAGTTTGTGTGGTTTATTACCACCCTTCTTCCCGCATCTCACTCGTCCTTTTGTCTTTTTACAACCCCCCTGTCACTTCCTCTTTATTCTCTGCTCTGGGAAAATTCCTTCACTCTCTTCCTTCTACCTCCCATCTCCTCTTTGGTGGTGACTTTAATGCCCCTCACACACTCTGGGGCTACCCACAAACCCTCAAACCCGGCCGCCTCCTGCATTGTCTGGCCCAGGAACGCCACCTCACCCTTCTTAATACTCCTGGCTCTCCTACTCGAGCGGGCATTGCCTCACAACGCCCCACGACACCCGACCTCACTTTCTCTCGGGGTTCACTTTCCTTTCGCTGGCAGGTGACAGCCGAAACTCTTCTAAGTGACCACTTTCTCATTCATATCACCACCTCTCTTTCCCACATCCCTCGCTGTCATCCGGTTATTCACACTGACTGGCATGCTTTTCGCACTAATCTCGCCTCCGACTCCTTTCAATCCTACGACGACTGGACGTCGCGCATCTCTGCAGCGCTCACGTCCAGTAGCCGTCGCGTTCGCTCTCGTTACCCAATCCAAGGCCCAGATCCTCACCTTATCCGTTTATGGCGTCGCCGTAAACGTCTTCAACGCTCCTTTCGCTCCCAACCACACAATGCCCAACTTCCCTCCCGGATCACTGCTCGGCGGGCTGAGATCGTCGCCCACTGCGCCTCCCTCGAGCACTCTCGTTGGAGTGCTCTTTGTGATGGCCTTGATTCTGCATTGCACTCGCGATCCGCATGGTCTCTCTTTAAATCCCTCCTTGGCACTATGCCTGCCCTTGCTCCCACTCTAGCTAAAGCCCTCACTCAGGGGACTCCCTCCGAAGATTTTGATCAACTCGCCTCTCTCTACCTCCTGCCCCCTCTGGCACCCTCCTACCTGGTGTACTCAGGTGGACCTAACCCCGATCTGGACCAATGCTTCACTCTCCGGGAGCTCGAATCTGCTCTGGCTGCTAATGCTACACGCTCGGCTCCCGGTGAGGATGCCATTACATACACCACACTTCGTAACCTTCCTGACTGCGCCAAAGAATTCCTCCTTTAAACCTACAATGAGGCCTGGGAGAGCGGCTGCTTGCCGAGCTCCTGGACATCCTCCCTTATTTCTATGATTCCAAAGCCGGGCAAACCTCCCTCTTTCTCTAACCTCCGCCCAATCTCCCTGACGTCGTGCGTTGGTAAGACCCTTGAGCGAATGGCTCTGACTCGCCTCTCTGATTTTCTTGAGGCACGGGAGTTCTTCCCCCATTCTCTCATTGGCTTCCGACGCCGCGTCTGTGCACAGGACATGTTTCTGATTCTCCAGCAAACGTTCCTGTCCCCTACACCCACTCAAAGTTACGCACTTGTGACTGTCGATGTTCGCAAGGCCTTTGACGGTGTTTGCCACGATCATATCCTTTCTCAACTCGCCTCTTTGGATTGTGGCTCCCGCATGTACTCCTGTATCCGCTCATTCCTCTCTAAACGTGTGGCTCGCTTTCGAGTAGATACCCACTTGTCTAACCCACACCACCTGACCCGTGGCACTCCTCAAGGTGCTGTTCTGTCTCCTACCCTTTTCAATCTCGCTATGGCCCCTCTCGCCTCCCAGCTAGCTGAAATTCCCGACCTGTATCATATATTTTACGCCGATGACATCACTCTCTGGTGTTCATCTGGCTCTCCCGGTCACGTACAGGACACCCTGCAACGTGGCCTAGATCTCATCGACTCCTTTCTCACCACCGCTGGCCTCTCTCCTGCTCCTGAGAAATCCGACCTTCTCCTTCTCAACCATTCGTGCTCGGCTGCAGCGCCCCTAGCGGTAGGAGCGGGAGTTAGCCTTGGTGGTCGCGGTCGCGCGGCGACCGCGCGAGTTGAGCCCCGTCTCTCCTCAGCTGGCGTGACGTCAGACCATGGATGGATGGATGGATGGATACGGCTGAACCCTTTACATCGGGCGGTGGCTCAAGCCACCTAGCCATGTCTTGTGAAATTTTACTCCTGTCTTGCTTTTAGCCACCAATCAGATAACCTTCGCTTGGTTACTTCTAACCTCTTAAAATCCACTTTCCCTTCACTATCCCTAAACCCCAATGCCTTAGGTAAGTCAGCCCCGCTGCTTTCCACTGTAGGGTGAAGCCCTTTACAGAAAAGTATCAAGTGTTCAGCCGTTTCCTCCTCCTCTCCGCACGCAATGCACAAAGTGTCTATCTCCTGGTAACTGACTCTGTACGTCTTAGTCCGCAAAACTCCAGTCCTGGCCTCGAACAACAAAGAACTTCCCCTACAATTATCATAGATATTTTCTTTCACAATTTCCTGTTTAAAGGTCCGGTATGTTCCCAGTGCCGATTTCGTCAGCATCCCTGTTTTCCACAAAGCTTTCTCTGTTTCTTTAACCTTTTTCTTAACCGATAATTGCTGATTGGCCCCCTTACTGCTGTCCAGATATTTGCTTGTCAATTTTCTAGTTCGCTTTCTCCATTTCGTGTCAACATTCTCTATATAAAGGTATCTGAAAACTTTCCTAGCCCACCGCTTTTCCTCCATCTTTCTCAATCGTTCCTCAAATGCTATCTTACTGCTAGCCTCTCTGCTCTCGAAAGACGCCCATCCCATATCACCCTGTACCCCCTGATTTGGTGTATTGCCATGTGCTCCCAAAGCGTACCTCCCTACTCCCCGTTCCCTAATTTCCAGCCTTGCTTGAACATCTGGCCTCATACACAGGACCGCATTAAGGAAGGTCAGGCTAGGAACCATCACCCCTTTCCAGATCCCTCTTACCACTTCATACCTATTGTAATTCCACAGTGCCCTATTTTTCATGACAGCTGCATTCCCTACTAGCTTTATTCATTACATATTTTTCATGCTCTGTCAGATACTCAGCACTGTTATTTATCCACACCCCAAGATACTTGTACTCATTCACTACTTTTAGCACGAACTCCTGTATTCTATGCTCGCCGCCCTCTTCATTAAATATCATGACTGCACATTTTTCCTTACTATACTTGAAGATTAATCTATCTCCCTCTGTACTGCATTTGTCTAAGAACTTCTGCAGGTCTTCCTTGTTGGCAGCCATTATCACTATATCTTCCGCGTATATTAGTCCCGACAATGTCTGTTTAATCAATTCCCCTTGCTTAAAAAAAGATAGGTTGAAGCCTAGTCCGCTCCGCTCTAGCTTGGTCTCCAACCCTTGAAGGTACAACATGAACAACAAAGGGGACAGAGGACATCCTTGTCTAAGCCCCCGCTGTATCTCTACAGGCCCTGATACATTTTTCCCATTTTATGAGCACTCTGTTACCTCTATATATATCTTTTAAAAGATTAATTACTCCATTTTCCACATCCAATGTGCCCAGTATGTCCCACAAATGCTCCTGAGTAACGTTGTCATAGGCTCCCCTAATATCCAGAAATGCTAGCCATAAGGGCCTATGTTCCTTTTCCGCAATTTATATACACTGTGTCAATGAAAATAGATTGTCCTCCAACCTCCTTTGTTTCCGGAACCCATTCTGTAGTTCCCCTAACGCCCCCTCGTTCTCCAACCAAGCCTGCAGTCTATCCTTTATAATTTGCATCACCACCCTGTAAACCACAGATGTCACTGTTATGGGACGATAGTTACTTACGTCTGCTTTGTCCCCCTTTCCCTTATATATTGTCACCGGCGAAAATACAGAGAACCAAACTGTTCACTCGGGCGAGGTTTGCCAACACCGCCGCGCTCGTTCTCGACAAAGAAGACGTTCGGCCACGCGCTCGGGAACACAGTTCGACCTCCAGGTGGCGCCGGCAGAAAGTCAGCAGCGTGGCATTGCCCCTCCCATCTAAGAGGCATCGACTCGATGCCGCACGCGAGGGGAAGAAAAAAAAAATAAGGCGAAAGGTAATGGCGGGGTTCGGTCCGGGGCTAACGGGAATAAAACGGCTTCATTCGCGCCACGTGGACGACCTCGGACGTCGGGTGTCGAGAGGACCGGGCAGTTCCTTGAGGGAGCACCTCGTAGGTCACCGCGCTGAGGCGGCGTAACACCTGGTACGGACAAAAGTAACGGCGAAGAAGCTTCTCGGAGCGCCCTCGCAAACGGATTGGGCTCCACACCCAGACTTGGTCACCGGGTGTGTAAATCACCTCCCTGCGGCGGAGGTTGTAACGCTCGGCGTCGCGTTGTTGTTGGCACCGGATTCGCTGTCGAGCAACTTGGCGAGCAACTTCGGCGTCACGGACAAATTGGTCGGCATCCACGACAGAAGAGGGAGTAGGATCCGGAAGAAGCATGGCGTCCAGCATGGTCAAGGCTTCGCGACCGTGCACCAAATGGAAAGGAGTGAAGCGCGTCGTTTCGTGAAGCGCAGTGTTGTACGCGAACGTTATGTAAGGAAGTATCCGGTCCCAGTTCGCGTGGTCATCGTCGACATACATAGAGAGCATATCGGCAATTGTCTTGTTAAGCCGCTCAGTCAGTCCGTTGGTTTGCGGATGGTAAGCCGTTGTCTTTCGATGACTGGTGCCACTGAGTCGAAGTACCTCGTTCGTAAGTGCCGACGTAAACGGGGTTCCCCTGTCAGTTAATACGACCGTTGGAGCTCCGTGACGAAGCACAATGTTATGAATGAAAAAACTTGCGACTTCGGCGGCGGTACCACGGGGAAGAGCCTTGGTCTCACAGTAGCGGCTGAGATAGTCAGTGGCAACAGCAATGTACCGGTTACCCATGGAAGACTCCGGAAACGGACCGAGTAAGTCCATGCCGACCTGTTGAAATGGGAGGCGCGGGGGATCGATAGGCTGAAGGAGCCCGGCTGGTTTAGTCGGTGGCGTCTTCCGGCGCTGACATTCTCGGCAGGTTCGGACGTAACGGCGGACAACCGCAGCAAGCTTGGGCCAGTAGTACTTGGTGCGTATGCGCGCCAACGTGCGGGAAAACCCGAGATGGCCCGAAGAAAGGTCGTCGAGGCACGCGCGCAAAACTTCGTCGCGAAGCGCAGCTGGCACTGCAAGCAGATAGACAGTGTCTGTTGGGCCGTAGTTCATTTTGTAGAGTACCCCATCGCGCAAGCAAAACGATGACAGTCCGCGCTTGAAGAGCCGAGGTGGAGATGGGGCGATTCCTTCAAGGTATTCTATGAGGGGCAGCAGGTCAGAATCGGCCCTTTGTTGTTGGGCAAGGGTGGACGTGGTGAGAGCACCAAGAAAAGCGGAATCGTCGTCGGACTCGTCAGTGGGGCACAGGATTGGGGCGCGAGATAGACAGTCAGCATCGCTGTGTTTCTGGCCAGACTTGTGCACGATGGTGACATCAAATTCTTGTAACCGAAGACTCCATCGAGCAAGCCGCCCCGAGGGATCCTTCAGGTTCGCCAACCAACATAGTGAATGGTGGTCGCTCACGACCCGAAACGGGCGGCCATACAAGTACGGACGAAATTTCGTAACGGCCCACAGCACAGCTAGACATTCCTTTTCCGTTGTGGAATAATTGACTTCTGAACGGGACAAAGTGCGACTGGCGTAAGCAATCACGCGTTCTAGACCATCCTGCCGCTGAACAAGGACCGCGCCGAGGCCAACGTTACTAGCATCAGTGTGCAGTTCAGTGTCGGCCTCTTCGTCGAAGTGGCCAAGCACAGGCGTACACTGCAGACGGGACTTGAGTTCTGTGAAGGCGCTGTCCTGGTCTTGGCCCCAGATGAAGGATTCAGAATCCTTCGTCAGGCGGGTCAAAGGCTCTGCTAGCCGGGAGAAATTGGGAACAAACCGGCGATAGTACGCGCAGAGGCCCAAGAAACGACGCAGGCTCCGTTTGTCTGTTGGCTTAGGGAAGGCAGCTACGGCGGCCGTCTTTTCGGGATCTGGACTAACACCTCGTGCGCTGACAATGTGACCAAGAAACTTCAGCTCTTGAAATGCGAAGTGACATTTCTCTGGCTTGAGAGAGAGACCAGCGGAACGTATGGCCTCGAAAACAGCACGCAAGCGTTTCAGGTGCTCATCAAACGTGTCAGAGAAGATCACGACATCGTCAAGATATACGAGGCATGTCTGCCACTTCAGACCGGACAGCACGGTGTCCATCATTCGTTGGAACGTGGCAGGGGCCGAGCACAAGCCAAAAGGGAGTACCTTAAACTCGTATAAACCGTCTGGCGTAATAAAGGCGGTCTTCTCTCGGTCGCGTTCGTCGACCTCTATTTGCCAATACCCACTGCGGAGGTCGAGGGATGAAAAGAAGGTGGCATGGCGCAGGCGGTCTAGGGAATCATCAATTCGGGGCAGAGGGTACACATCTTTTTTTCGTGACGGTATTCAGGCGCCTGTAATCGACGCAGAACCTCAGGGTGCCATCTTTCTTCGTGACGAGAACAACAGGCGATGCCCAGGGGCTCGTGGAAGGTTGGATGACGTCGTCCTGGAGCATCTGTGTAACTTGGCGGCGGATGGCATCGCGTTCTTTGGAAGACACGCGATAAGGACGCTGGCAAATTGGTCTTTGGTCGTCAGCAACGACAATTCGATGCTTGGTAAGCGGCGTCTGTCGGACCTTGGAAGTTTCCGCAAAACAGTCGCGGAAGGAATAGATTAGGCTTTGCACGCAGTTTTTCTGACTGGCCGAGAGGTGCGGGTTCACGTCAGTCGGAATGGCTGTAGCCGTCGCGTCGGCGAGGTCTGACGTGGTGGATAAAGAGCACTGCCTCGTACACTCTCCAAGCTCGTCAAAATAAGCGACGACTTCTGACTTCGTCAAATGTTGCGGTTCACGAGTAAAGTTCGTGACTAAGATTTCGGTACGACCATTGGCAAGGGCTACTAGGCCTCGGGCGACACAAACTTGCCGAGCGAGTAGCAGGGACATGTTCGCTTCAGCAATGCCAAGAGCGCCGGTGCTGTCAGTACACTCGACTGTGACGAACTTGCTGGCTCGCGGAGGGATTGTTATGTGGTCGTCACATATGCGCAACATTACTTTACAGGGCTCGGTGGTTGTGTTAACGGCTCGCTGGGCGGAAAAAGATACCATGAGTTCCTGAAGGTTTATGATCGCACCATACTCGTGAAGGAAATCCATGCCCAGTATGAGGTCCTTTGAACAGTCAGCTAACACGGCAAAGGAGCCGGTGAAAGTAAGACCACGGATTTGGATGCGGCAAGTGCAGACGCCGATTGGTGTCACGACATGGCCACCGGCAGTGCGGATCACGGGTCCACACCAAGGCGTCAGAACCTTACGGAGTGTCATGGCTAGCTCCCTGCTCATCACAGAAAAATCAGCGCCGGTATCGACGAGTGCGGTCAGTTCATAACTGTCGACGGTTACTAAAATTTCAGCGGAAACTAATCGTTCGCAGCACGTCGGTGGGGTCGTCGGATCGGGTCGTTGACGCTCGGGCCGTCGCGTCCAATCGTCGGGTGGAGGCTGTTGACTTCGTGCAGCGGCGGCGGCCCTACCCCCGGAGGACGCCGTCTTCAGTTTTCCCGCCGAGGGGACGTGCCTCCGAACTGACCGGAGGTTGAGGGCCGACTGGGCGTAGCAAAGCGCCTCGGGGATGGCGATCGCGACTGTCGCCGCTGTGAGGTCGGGGGCGGCACTTGAGAGTTCAGGTACTCCTCTATGTCCCGCGGTCTTTCACCATAGCGCGGTCGAGGCGCGTCCGGTGGGAATCCTCTCAGACCCATCCGCCGGTACGGGCAATTCCGCAGAACATGGCCGGGCTCCCCGCAGTGGTAGCAGAGCGGACGATCGTTGGACGTTCGCCACACGTACGCTTTGCGGAATGGAGGGCACGGGTCCTGCTGCTGCTCGATGGGACGCACGTAACGATGGGGTGGTGGTGGTTCGGCAACGGGGCGAAACGCTTGCGGCGCCGGGGCAGGTCGGCGCAGGGCATCGCTGTAGGACATTACGTGCGGCTCCGAAAGGGGTGCTGGGGGTGGCTGCACCGCTCGCCGGATTTCGTCACGGAGAACATCGCCTGTCGAAGGTACGCTTTCTGACGGAGCACTCAAGTGGAGGTGTCGCAGTTCTTCGCGGACAATGCTCCGCACAAGCGCTCGCAGCGCCTCATCCCCGGGGCCTGGCAAGGACGTGCAGTACTGAGCGGCCGCTACATTTGCCTGACGGCCGTATTGGGCACTCCGTTCCTGCAAGGAACGTTCTATGGTCGTCGCTTCCTTGGCAAAGGCGGCGACAGTTCTCGGAGGGTCGCGCATGAGGCCAGCGAACAGCTGCTCCTTTACCCCACGAATAAGGTGCCTCACCTTTGTAGCTTCGGGCATGGCTGGGTCGGCCCGATTGAAGAGGCGGGTCATGTCCTCAATAAACATGGCCACGCTCTCGTTGGACTGCTGTGACCTGGAGCGAAGGGCAAGCTCGGCATTCTCCTTTCGCTCGCTCGAACTGAACGTGGCGAGCACCTCGCGGCGAAAAGCTGCCCAGTTAGAGAAGGACGCCTCGTGGTTCTCGAACCACGTTTTCGCCGAGTCTTGCAGTGCGAAGTACACGTTCAGCAGCTTTCGCTCGTCGTCCCATTGGTTGAACGCGGCCACACGGTCAAAACCGGCCAACCAATCTTCTACATCCTCGAACCGGTCGCCGTGGAAGGATGGTGGCGACCGAGGTGCAAGAAAGACGAACGGCGGGGCACTGCCGAAGGACTGACCTGTCTGGCTGCCAGTGGCGGAAGTCATGGCCCGAGCAGGAATCGTGAGTGGCTCAAATTCGGGTTGCAGGCCTCGCAGGCGACGGCTAGCTTTGTGGACAGGTGTGGCGTCTGCTCGTCGGGGAGAAGCGTCAGGGCTATCGTCCCGGTCAGCGTACATGGGATGATACCCAGCACGGCTCCACCAAAAATGTCACCGGCGAAAATACAGAGAACCAAACTGTTCACTCGGGCGAGGTTTGCCAACACCGCCGCGCTCGTTCTCGACAAAGAAGACGTTCGGCCACGCGCTCGGGAACACAGTTCGACCTCCAGGTGGCGCCGGCAGAAAGTCAGCAGCGTGGCAATATCATGTTCATTCTACTTAATCGCCATTCATCGGGGAATTTCTCATCCACTATCATTTTGTTCACTACCTGTATTAATGTTTGCTTGGAATTTGGTCCTAACTTCTTTATCAACATAATCGGGATACCATCTGGTCCTGTTGATGTGCCACTAGGAACCTTCTTCTCTGCCCTTTCCCACGTGCTCGGCTGCAGCGCCCCTAGCGGGAGGAGCGGGAGTTAGCCTTGGAGGTCGCGGCCGCGCGGCGACCGCGCGAGTTGAGCCCCGTCTCTCCTCAGCTGTCGTGACGTCAGACCACGTGCTTGGCTGCAGCGCCCCTAGCGGGAGGAGCGGGAGTTAGCCTTGGTGGTCGCGGCCGCGCGGCGACCGCGCGAGTTGAGCCCCGTCTCTCCTCAGCTGTCGTGACGTCAGACCACGTGCTCGGCTGCAGCGCCCCTAGCGGGAGGAGCAGGAGCGTGTCATTAAAGGTCAATGGTGGTCGCGGCCGCGCCAGGCTGGGCTATGGTTGAGCTAAGTAGTGTCCCTATTATGCTTCGCATAAAAACGTGTATAGGGCCTAAGAGTAGTGAGTATGTGCATGATTATAGAGTCTGAAGAGGGTTCCTAAATATCTGGCGGAATGGCTTAAAATGATGTAAAGTGTCTAAAACTTGTTCTAACAAGAGTTCTATATGAACGACGAAACCAGGTAGCCTCAACCACAGTCCTTGCTTGAGCAAGAGGAGCGAGGCGTCTGGCAGCTATGGGTAAGCTCAGCACTCTCCTCAGCAATGAGGAGGTGCTGATGTTACTTTGAATATGAAATCTTTCTTAAAAACGTACATCAGTTAAAAATTTAAAAACTCTATTCAATGAGAACATGCGGTGATCACCTGAAAATAATGAAGGGTGCATTAGTATTTTAAATGTGTAAAGTTCAGGAAAGTGCGGTCGTCTTTGCATATACAGTCTGGGGCATATGATTAATGTGTGTACAAATGAGATGTGGACTCCACATCTCGCGCTTTATGGTGCCGGAATATCCTGTAGAAGATGCGAGTGTGTGATGTATGTATGTCCTATCCTCAGTCTGCAGAGAGCAACTTCTTTGAATCTACTTTGTTTTTTTTTTTGTGGCATATCTCCCAATCCGTGTTTTTTTTTGTGTGTGCAGTTTGTTGTCTGTTTGTTCATCCCAATCCTGCTGCCACTCTTTGCGAAGTGCAGTCCTATTGTATAGTCTGAGGTCCTGGTATGTAAGTTGTTTTATATCCGTCCTACTCAGTTCGGCACCTGATGCTGCAAACCTATCAGCTTCTTCACTTTAATCTATTCCACAGTGACTTAGTACCCAGCATACTGTAATTTTAAGGTTCAATATGCGCGCAGACATATCGCATTTCAAAAGGGAATTCATTACAGTGTTTTTACAGGGTTTTCCAGAAGACAGGGCCATTATCACACTTAAGTAATCTGAGTATATAACAGAGCTTGGGAGCCAACAGAATACCATGGCATTCAGCAGTAAATAAGCTTGTGTGTCTATTCCTTCTTTTTGTTTCAGAAAATTGACAACTGTGCACTGCACATGAAACTGAGGATGTCTTTGAGGCATCAGTGTAGAACTCTGTGCACTGATACTTTGCTTGTAGGAACAGGAAACGCTGTTTTATGCCAATTGGCGACCCATTCTAACCAACCTCACGAAAAGATGTGTCGCAGTCAATTGGATACACTTGTCAGGGAGCAATTATGTCTTTAGAAGAAGTTACCAAAATGTTGGAGACTGGTATGTCCATGTCTTGGACAAGTGTTGCGACTCTAACGGGTAAAGGTGGGGTTTCAGACGGTCGGTTAGTAAAGAGTAGTTTACTGGTTGGGTTTCTCAAAAGCGCTTTGCATGGATGGTCAAAATGAGATAATACCCTCGTAGCGTACGTTGTACTAGTGTATTTCCGTCGTCGTTCAAGTGACCATTGGTCCGCCTCAACGTACAAACTTGCAATCGGGCTTGTACGGAAAGTACCAGTAGCCAACCGCAGACCAAGGTGGTACACAGCGTCGAGGTACTTTATCGTTCTGACTCGTACACTACTGAGCCGTAGTCTATACGTGATAAAACTACACTATTTTGAAGACTCAGCAGTCAATCCCGATCTGTAGCCCAAGACTGGTGGGACAGAATTTTTAAAGTGTTCATTGATTTCATGCATTTAAGTCTAAGGTGCTTAATGTGTTTGATGAATATAACCTTTTCGTCGACTATGACGTCAAGAAATTTGTGCTCTTTTTGGACAGCAATACTCTGGCCGTTAAGTGTGATGTCGGGTTTAGGTCTAATACCACGTTTTTTCTGATGAGTACGCTTACAGTCTTTGATGAATTGAGTTTAAATCCGTTTTGGCCTGCCCACTTTGCTACTTTGTATACTCCTAGTTGAATTTGCCGCTCACAGATGGCCAAATTACATGACATAAACGGAGTAGGATATAGATCTAGGCAGGACGTTTTTTAATGAATTCATTTTCACTATAAAAAGAGTGCAGCTAAGAACGCCGCCTTGAGGGACACCGTTCTCTTGTACAAACTGCTTGGATAACGAGTTCGCTACACGGACCTTGAATGTTCGTTCAGACAGATAACTTTGAATGGTGGACAGCATATTTCCCGAGATACCAAAGAAGAACAGGTCACGAATGATACCATAGCGCCATGTGGTATCGTAAGCTTCCCTAAATCAAAGAAAACAGAAAACAGTGCAGTTTATGCACAAAGGCGCTCCTTACGTAAAATTCGAAGGCAACGAGTTGGTCAGTGGTTGACCGGTTAGCTCTAAATCCAGCTTGGTGCTGGTCAAGAAGACCGTTGATGTCAAGAAAATGCACAAGGCGATGATTTACCATTTTTTCAAAGAGCTTGCATAAACAGCTGGTTAGGGCAATTGGCTGATAACTGGCCGCAAGTGTGGATTCTTTGCCTTGCTTTATTACCGGGATAATAATCGCTTCTTTCCAGGCTTTTGGAAGACGTCCAGTAGCCCATATCTTATTAAACAGGCACAGGATAGTTTCAAGGGCTTCTGCATGCAAGTGCCTGAGCATTCCATGTGTAACTCTGTCGGGGCTGCTGCTGTTGAGTTCCCACAAGTGCCAAAGGCAACTGTCAACTCCTGTAAAGTAAATGGGCCATTGTAACCTCCGACTGATCGCCTTTTATTATTGTGAGCAGGTTAGCGCTCCTCAGCAAGCTTGTATCTCAAGAAGGAGTCTGTATAATATGCTGAGCTAAAAATGTATTCGAAGTGTTTGCCTAGTGTATCTGCTTGGTGCTCCAATGCATCACCAGCAGTGCTAACAAGAGGAACTAGATGTGAACTATGCCCTTTAAGAGCTTTTATTCTACTGTACACTTTATGCGTATCTGTGTAAGAATTTACAGAGGAGAGAAACGATTGCCAACTTCCCGTTTGGATATACGCCGAGTACGCCTGGCATTTGCTTTAGCTCGCTTAAAGTTTATCAAGTTGTGAATCGTAGGATAACGGCGGAATTTTGACCATGCATTATTTTGGTCCTTACGAGCTTTCTTGCAATGCGCATTCCACCATGGTCTTCATTTGTTTTCTGTTTTGCCTGATATCTGTGGGATGGATTTCTGTGCAGCGTCCATTATATGCAGTGTGATCAGGGATTGAGATTCATCTATACATAGCTGTGTAACTGATGAACAGGGCAATGCTGTGAGTTACCGGAACATCTTCCAATCAGCAATCTGTTCTTTAAACTTCCTAGGGTTATTTACCCTCGGGTTGGTATTTTCTGTTTTTTAACATAAAATACCAACCCACTGCCATACAGATTTTCAATAACAGCCCACTCAGTAGCTGCCAAGAGCAATGGAGGGCCAATAGCAAGGTCTATCGCTGTGTATGAGTTGTGTGTTGAATTAAAGTATGTTGGTTCTTTTCTATTGAATATGCAAGAGCCAGATGACAACAGGAATTTTTCGATTAGCGCTCCTCTAGAATCTGTTCTGGTACCTCCCCATAATGGGTGGTGAGCGTTAAAATCACCAACCAACAGGAATGGCTCGGGAAGCTGATCAATGAGTTTTTCGAGTTGATCAGTCGACAGCCGATGATCTGGTGGGATATATAGGGAACATATGGTTATTACTCTGCCAAAAGTTAAGGCTCGTATTACCACTGCTTTTAAATCAGTCGCCAGTGGAAGACATTGCGAGGCAATCGAATTCCGCAGCACAATAGCAACTCCCCCTGATGAGTGCAGACTGCCTTGCCTGTCCTTCCGGTATACTGCGTACTTCTTTGGAAAGGTTGTGTGTTGTGTTTAAGTGCGTTTCTTGTAGGCAAAGTATGCTTGGTTGATATTCCGCGAGTATTTCATATATGTAATCCAGGTTCTTAAGTAGACCTCGGCAGTTCCATTTGATAACGCTCTCTAAAGCCATAGTTCTTGGTGAGGAAGCGAAGATTACTTTGAGTTATTTAAATGTCGCCGCCTTTAACAGGCGGCTTGACTGGCGGATGTCTTATTGGTTTTAGGCGGTCTAGAAGACTCCGCCTTTCTATGGGAGCTTCCCTCAGCGCCTCCGACGCTGAGGGTCCCGGTGTCATCTCCATTGCTTCCGGTGGAGACACGAAAGCCGACGTGGAGCTTTCAAGAGGGAGAGACTCCCTCTCATTTGTCTGTGTTTTTCCAGAGGTCTGAGAAATGCTGACCTCTGGGACACGGAAGTCTGGTGCAGCCGGAGGCTGCTTGGTGAGGGGCCGCAGTGGGCGCACATCAGCGATGCTGAATTGCGTGCCCACTGAGACGAGACGCCGCCCGGCCCCCCGGCGTGCTGCGCCAGCGTAGGATCTTTCGGAGATAAGCGAGAGCTTCTTCCGGGCTTCCGAGAATGTGATGTTTTCTGTTACTTTCAGGTGAATTATTTTTTTCGCTTTGAAATTTCTGGCATGATCGCGAGTAGGCGGCATGTGGCCCGTGGCAGGTTGGACACTCTACTTGAGCGGCACTGCAGTTGTCGGTTGTGTGCTCATGGGCACCGCACTTCGCACATGTGAGTTTTCCCGGCACGTTTTTGATCCATGTTCGTAATTATGGCAATTGAAACACCTTCCCGGGTTGGGATATATGAACAGACTTTGCAGTGAATGAACTCTCCATTTACAGCGTCTGGAAGATGGGACCGTTCAAAAGTCAAGACGATGTGGGATGTCACCACCTCTTCATCGTTACGCCTCATGGTGATGCGACGAAGGGCAATGATACCTTGATCTCAGAAGCCTTCCAGGAGGTCAGCTTCTGTTTCTTGGATCAGATCACGTTCTGATATGACACCTTGCACGGTGTTCAGATTCTGGTGGGGAGTGATGGTCACCAGGAGGTGAGCAAACTGCTTTTGCCTCAGAAGGATGTCAGAGTGGTCTTTCTGGGACACTTCAACAAGAAGGTCACCAGATGAGAGTTTCTCTGCTTTGTACTTTTTCCCAGTCAGTTTCTCAAGGGTTCGAGAGATAACGAAAACAGAAATCGCTGCAAAGGGGTCATTATCTATCAGGGAGGGAATCACTAAGAACTGAGGAAAGTGGTCAACGTTAGGTCGGGTACTGGTGAATGTTTCATCGGCGCGGTTCCTTTTCAGGGACCGATCAGATTTTTTTACAAAAAGAGGCACTCATGCGCTGTGGATATACTGACGGTTCCTAAACGTCGTCTGTGGTTCACCGTCTTATTCACAGGAAGGTCCCGGAGCCCCCCCGCCTGATAAACAGACGGGGAGCCCGTCGGCCGGGGCTTGACCATGGCCCCAACCGCCACCGTTCATGGTTTCTACCCTTCACCTTACAACATATAATCATGGTGCGGATGACAGCTTCGGTGTGGGGGCTAAGGGTCCGTGGTGGCACCAAGCACCATCACCTTGAGACTCAAGGTGCCCTTGCGGGGGATGGCCTTCAATAAGACAAGCACCAAAAATGGCGGGCGTCACGGCATTTCAGGTCGGGACCCTTAACATTAGGGATTTGCGTAATCGTCAAAGGCAATATCCGTTACGGCATTTTTTGAACAAGTCTCCTTGAGGCGACAAACCCAGGCTTGGATGGGTAAGGAACTATCAGTGTTTGCTCGGGCTCAAGTCTGCAACATTTATTTATTGGCAGAACTTGCCTGTGTACTGCAGGTTTTCCACTGCGCGGAGAAGAAAGTGCAGGTGATGCACAGAATATTTGCTACATTCGTATGCCATTCACAATGGAAACCCGTGCGTCGTGATAACCTATTTCTTTCTCTATAGTCTGGTGGAACCGGCCTTGTTCACTTATTCGTGCATCAGCTTGTCTCCCGTTTTTTTTTTAAATGTTCAAACCATCCTTTTTTAGTAGTCGTGCTTATCAGGCGTCTAAGTGCTTATTTGCCTTTGCTATTCGCACCGACGTGACACACTCGTGAAGGGCATTTATGGGGATTCCTTAAGGAAGTTGCTGACACCTTCAATTTCCTCACTGTGCGCTTTTCTTTAGACTTCCTGTATATCCTCTCCAGAAGGCATATGACTCAGACACAGAGTATCTGTTCCCTGTACCGTTGTGTCGGCAACTTTTTCTGGAGTTCCTTGACACCACTGTTTTAAAACGTGTTAGGTGAATGTGCATTTCTTCTGCCGTGAAAACACTCCTTTTTAAGCTGCACACATCAACGCTGCATGTGAAGGAATGGCTTCGTGCTAAGGAGATGCTTGCGCCATGGATGGTGAATTGTCGCCTGGGCAATACACCAGAGACAATTGACCATTGTTTTGTTCTGTGCATTGATACTATCTTCTTCTGGGAAATTTTACAACGAACAATTAAGAAAGACATTGACATCACACCCTACAGTATTCGTTTTTTGCCCGCGGAGGAAAACAGTGCTGTGCATATGATCTATTGATGTTGCTGGAACTATATAGTGCCTGGAAGAGCCGCAGGATGGACCGCCACGCCGAATCACCACGGTCGTCGAAATCCTTGTTTCGAAATCGTTGTTTCGCGCTTTAGTTCGGGGACTGTATGTTGCCCTGCAAGAGCCGCACCGCTTGCTCTCCTATCGAATGCATGTGTGTGCCTCCCAGACATTTGATGTTTTGGAAGGAGGGTTCATGCAGGGGTAAGTTGGCCTGGTGTTTTGTGGCGTAAGCGTGCTTAGATTTTCTTTTCGGCACTATTTCGATGCAATATAAAAAAGAGTCGTCGCGGTGGAGTGGTAGCGTCTCCGCCTCAAACGCCAAAGGCCTTGGCTCGATTCCCAGCTTCGACACAGGACTTTTCTTATTCATGCGCAGCAGGGCTTTCCAGGATGCACGTGAAAGTGGTCAACCTCGGCCAGTGTAGCTTACACTAGAATAGTGATTATTTCAGGTTACGACCGATTACACATCACGTGCTTTCCAGAAATGCAACTTAATTTTACTGTGACTGAGGTGTTCCAGTCTGCTACACATATATTTTAATGTTAAATGGAAACCTACAGGGCTGACATTTCATGTTTTAATTTAATTTTATTTTCTGTTAATTGCCTTTATATGCCTGGTGCACATTACAAAATTCTGATTTCTTCCCCACATTAAAGATGGTTAGTTTGGCCCATCTTTTAGGGTGCAGTGTCAGTGTTGTTAGTAAAACATAAATCTACAGTTAACAATTTTCCTCTCCCCTCTTCTTTTTTTTTTGACACAGAAATATTATTGTTCAGCTTCCGAGAATCCATTTTGAAAGAAAAAAGCACCTTTCATATACCGTGTGGACCGCGCAAATCTGCATCAGAGCCATTTACTAATGTTGCAGTATTAAAAGAATATCGTTGCATTTCACTGCTTTTCTTTAACTTATGATTTTCTTTTCAGTGCAGATGATGGCAAAGATTTCCCCCTACCCGAACGTGGATGTCTTGCATGAGAGCATGGTGAGGAACAACCCAAATTAATTCAACGCAAGAGGAGTCGTGAACATTCTCTTCCACAATTCGAAAACATTCCAGGTTGGTGTGCATTCAGAACTACAGCTTGTCAGGTGGTTGTAACTGCATTGTGATGAAAAATACAGCGTAAAAAAAGCTTGGACCCATGGAATTCTGGAAAATTTTTAAGTATATGATTGGCGCCGCAACGTTAAAGAACACTACAGAATGTTACTGCGCTAAAATAATTTTCCCATTCCTTTTTGGTTCCTCGTACACTTGATTTTTCGCATTCTTCAATGGACTGCTTGTTCGCTCACCTACCGCACTAATGCCATCACAGCAGTTAAGTAGTACTGGCTGCCATAACTACGTGGCTATGCCAGTTTCTCTAGTACCAATCAATTTCATCGAATTAGAGCTGTGTCTTTCAGTGTAGTTCGAACAAAATTCAAGAAAGTACCTGCATTCCAAAGCATGTGTTTGAAAATCCAGTATGCATCTAGTACATTGGTATTGTTACAACCCTGCTGGGGACACGTCGTTTGACCCCTCGTTGACACCGCGAAAAAAAAAAGGATGCCTCTGGGAACCTACCTGCGGAATCTTTGCCACGCTCCTATGGAGGGGGGAGGTGGCCTTCACTTTGTCTGGCTTGCCGCGAGACGTGATTGACGATGGACAAGAAGACAGAGGGAAGAGGGGACGGTGCCTTCCAGTGATTAGCTGTGACCGACAGGAGCCGACCCACGGCCGGCCCGCCGCAGGAGTGACCGCAGCCCCCGCACGAATCACCTGTTTCCGATAGAGACGTGCCGCCCTACTGTGCGAGGTTGCAGCGGACTCCGGAATCCTCCTCGCCCATTCCCACGAGTGCCTCCGCGTGCTATGTGCTGTGTCATTCTACCGATCTGTGCCACGTGTTGAATTGGCCGCCGACTGGTGGAGGGGCGGAGCCTTGGGATGTTTAACAGGCGACCTGAGTGAGAACGATTGCTCTGGGCCCTGACGACAAGGCTCATCTAGTCGCTCGACGCTATGAACTTTTTAACATGTGACTGTTTGCTCTTTTCTAAATTATGTAATTAAGTTCCCTTAAAGTGCCTGTTAAACCCCTTTTTCGTTTTCCCAAACTTCTATATTTCTTCAGCCCAAAGACTTGGAGACATTACACGAAGGCTCCCGGGTTCGAGTGAGCCCCTGCACTGCGACAACTGGTGACCAGCGGTGATCGGAGCCTACAAGCCGCAGCAACGGTCAGCCAGCGAGAGAGCAGCTCTCTCAGGACATGATCACAGCTGTGGGTGAGTGCTTTGCTTTCCTTTCCTCTGATGTGGACCAGATTATAAAGACGGTTAAAATTTAGAACTGGTAGAGATCTATGCTTAAATCCTCGAGTTTTGGTACTTGTGCATAGTTTTGAAAATAGCCTAGACTCAGAACTATCGTGGACCTACGAAAGCTGCAGAAGCCGGACCTGTTACTGTTGTATGAGGAATTGGGGATCGGTACAAAGGGTGTGGCTCAAAAACCCACGATTATTCAGGTAATCTGTAATAATAACACAGCACACTACTAATACAGCACACACAGCACACCACAGTAATAAGAGCACAGCACAGTAATAAGCACAGCGTCACGAACAACCAGCGGAACCGTCCAGGCACAGAACAGAGACTGCGTTCAGTCGAGAGCACGCACGAGCGACCGAGCGTTTGGCGCTCGAGCTTCAGATTGTTCGGCGCTCGAGCTTCGCAGTGTTCGACGCTTCTCGTCGTCTTCTTCGTTGAGCGCCAGCCTCTGAAGATTCTAAAGCCCGTGTCCAGTCTTACAAATCACTGATTTGGAGGCAGATGATGAGGAGCTCAGTAAGGCGTGGAACCTCATAGAGCAAAAAAAGGAAGAGCAGCTCAGACAGCAGAAAAAGCGTGAGCGATAAAGTGAGAATGAAGAAAAAAACGGGAGGGGGCGACAGAGCTCCTTAAGTTAGAAGTGGATTTGAGCAAGAGGTCGGGCAATTGTCCCCAGCAAGTGGTACCTCTTCTCAAAGAGGAGGCAGAGTTGAAGTTGTCTAGGAACATGCAGCCATATGTGGTATCAGGGCATCTCGGTCAGTATCTAGCAAAACGTTTGGACGAACATGCGAGAAACTGTCCTTCAGTCGATGCGCTTGGTCTCAAAGGCTACTAACTGTTCCGCCCTGCAAGGCAGCGGAGGTTGTCGCGCGACTCAGCAAGGAGAACGCGGACAACTACGAGAAGGTCAAGGCTTGCCTTCTAGGAAAGTAAAGACTTAGCGCAGAGGCGTTCAGGCAACGATTTCGGGGAGCTAAGAAATCAAGGGACGAGAGCTCTCCCGATTTTTTGTACATGTTGCAAGTGAAGTTGGTCGAATGGTTAAAGAACACCGAATCCTATAGTGACCGGGACGCTCTAGTGGAGAGGATTTTGTTGAAGGAGTTTCACAACTGCCTCCCTGAAGAGGAAAGAAATTGGCTACAGAACCGGGACAGTGTAACGTCTGCGACAAAAGCTGCCAACCTCAATAAAGAATACTCTTCGCGCCGGCAGTTTAGCAACAACACTAGAGTTGATAGGCCCCGTAATTTTGGGGGAAGTGCGAATTACCGTCATGAGAGGAAGTTTGGGAGATCTACAGTCGAGAAAGACGAAAGAAAGGTTTCTGTCAATAAAGGAAGACAAGGAGGAGAGTGCAAAAGTGGCAAAACGCAGAAAGAAAAGTCGCGTTTGAGGTTAGGAGGCCGTACACCTGCTATAGATGCAAAGAGCTGGGTCACATAGCAGTCAACTGTCAAAAAGAAGAGGTCGCGTTCTCGTATGTCAGTAACTGCGATGAAAACATGAAGCAGTTGCAACCTTACATGCATGGCCTGGTAGCAAATGGAAAGCAATGCAAGGTGCTGGGCAACTCAGCCGCAACGATGAATGTTGTCCATCCGTCGTATGTGTCACCATCCGATTACACAGGCCAATGTGCACGGATCCGACAGGTAGTGGAAGAACAAAGCGTGTGCTTGCCTCTCGCGATCGTGGTAATTGAGGGCCCTTTCGGTACGCTTGCAACCGAAGCCGCAGTTTTAGGAAAACTACCTAAATGTATCCGTATTTGTTGTCGAACAAATCGGATATGCTATTACGAGAGAAGGGGATCCATTTTGGAGACCGAGTTGTGCAGGCCTTAACACACGAGAACCTCGAACACAGCTTACTCCTAAGAACGCCACTGTGGAGGAAACAGCCGTTAAACTGGGGCAGAAATGGATGAACAAGGTTCAGAAAATCGCGCTAACGAGGCACCCGAGACCGGTCAGCCTGGCAGTAAGCACGACGAACAGCGGAACGAGGAAATCCTAGGGAGCGTTTTTTTTTTTTTGCCGCCAGTGCAAAGCACTTTCACGACGCTGCTGTGTGCGAACCAAGAAGGGATAGGTATGGAACAAGCAAATGACCCGACGATACAGGAGATGAGAAAGCTCCTCAGAACGGGTAAAGGAAAAAAAGAGAATATTGCTTCACAGATGAGAGGTGGTGTGCTTTATCGCTTATACAAGGATAGCGTGGAGTGGAGCGAGACCAATTAGTCGTTCCCCAGAAGTGCCGACAAGACTTACTGCGGCTTTCCCATGGCAATTCATGCTCGTGCCACCTGGGAATCAGAAAAACAAAGCAGAGGCTTTTACAGGAATACTATTGGCCTGGATTTTTTAAGGACATGAAGAGTTTTGTAAGGCCGTTCGACACGTGTCAGCGGGTCGAAAAGGTGCGAGATAAGTGGAAAGCACCGATGGTTTTAGTACCAATCATTACTGAGCCATTTCACCGCTTGGCGATAGATATAGTTGGGCCACTTCCCTTGAGAGAGTCAAGGTGTCGTTATATCCTCACCATGGCTGCCACGAAGTTTCCAGAGGTTGTTGCGCTGCTCGAGGTGACGTCACAGAGTATTGTGATTTCACTGTTATCAGTCTTTGCCCGAGTTGGATTCCCTTCCGAGATCCAAAGTGATCAGGTTAGTGTATTCAGCAGTGTCATCACCACCTCATTTCTAGAGCGGTGCGGCATTAAGAGAGTGCACAACTCAATCCATCATCCGCAGAGCAACAGCGTAGGAAGGCGTGTACATAGGAGACTGTGCTATGAAAACAAGCGCGAGTGTGGGACGCATGCATACCTGCGGCACTTTTCGCTTTGCGATCAGTGCCGCATGAATCCACTCGATTTAGCCCCGCCGAGTTGGTGTACGGAAGGTCACTGCGCTCGCCTCTACGAATGGCACGCGAAGCCTGGGAAGGGCGCGGAGAGGCCGCGACAGTAGTGGAGTTCATGCTGAGTCTACTAGACCGTCTACATATAAAGAACTTGTGGAGACCGGCATGAAGTCAGCCCAGGCTCGTTCTAAGGTCTACTATGATCGGACAGCCCGCCAACAAACGTTTTGTATCGGTGACAAGGTAATGTTGCTGAGAACTGCAAGGCAGAATACGCTAGAACTACAGTGGGAAGGGCCTGCTGAAGTAACTGCCAAGCTCTCTAATACTAACTACGTGGTGTGAACCCCGGCAAGGTGTAAAGAAGTACGCATTTACCATTGCAACATAACGAAGCCTTACGTGCAGAGAGACAAAGCGATAAATCTAACGCTGAACCTTCCTGAGGAGATGGAAGACAACCTTATCTGTCTAAGCGGAGAGGAAAGCATCACGCAGGAACTCCTCACGAGTACTGAGCGTAGAGGAGAACTTAAAAAATCTGAGTTGTCTGATCTCGGCGAACTGATAGCAGAATTTCATGACTGCTTCGGAGACAGGCCAGGGAGAACTGATATGATTGAGCATGATATTGAGCTAACTTCCGAGGAGCCTGTGCGGTCAAGGTGCCATCGACTTTCTCCAAGGCAGAGAGATATCCTTGATAGGCAGGTGAAACGCATGCAGGAATTATGAGTAATCAAGCACTCCGAAACGGAATATGTTTTGCCTATGATCTTGATGGAAGCTCCGGGTAAAGACCCAAGGCCTGTAGTAGATTACTGGAAATTAAATGCTGTCACCAAGGATCAAGTGTACCCTATCCCCTATATCGAGGAGAGAGTTGAACAGGTCAGTCGAGCAGCCTATGTAACTACGCTAGAACTTACTCGAGGGTACTGGGAGTACCGCTCACTGAGCACGCCAGTAGATACGCAGCTTTCGTTACTCCAACGGGACGCTATTAACCAACAATGATGAGCTTCGGGCTCAAAAATGCTCCTTTTTTTTCGCCTTATGAGCAGGGTTTTAAACGGCTGTGAACCATTTGCGGTGCACTACTTCCCCCCCCCCCCCCCCCCCCCGTCTACAGAGACGGACGTTCAGACATTCTTTGGGCTTACGGGATATTACAATCACTATATCTGTGATTATTCCGCTTTGGCAAGTCCCCTGACCGATGCTCTCCGCAGTACAGAGTCGACAAATGTATCTGGGGAGAAAAGAGGGAAGCGTCCTTCTTAAACCTCAAGGCGGTACTGGTTAGCCGCCCGGTTTTGCGAGCTCCTGATTACGACCGAGAATTCACGGTCCAGTGTGATGCGAGTGATCGAAGACTAGGTGCCGTTTTGTGCCAGTGGGATGGCGACGGCAAGGAGCATCTCGTTCTCTACCTGAGCCGAAAACTGAGCTCTCGAGAGATGGCGTACTGCGCGTCGGAAAAAGATTGCGCTTGCATTGTTTGAGCTATCCAGAAACTACAATGCTATCTCGGAGGCGACAAATTCACTGTAGAAACGGACCATTGTCCCCTTTCCTGGCTGCAAACCGCGACATCAAAAAACAATCGCCTTCTTAGGTGGAGCTTGATTCTGCAGCAGTATCATTTCGACTTAAAATGCAAGAAGGGCAAATTGAACGGAAACGCGGATGCACTTGGCCGTTCTTTCTAAGCGGTCCGGTGTGCGTCTCAGGTATCTAAAATTGCTGTTTAAAGGGAAGCTGACACGGTTTTCAAATCGCATGAAATGCACTGGTTGGGAAGAAAGGACCTTGAAAATCATGTGTGTAAATTTTTTCCCAATTCTGTCCGCAGAGCTGCAATCGCTTCTAAAAACCCGCCGGCAACACGCCCACGTCGCTTCCGGAAGTGCCGGGGGGGGGGGGGGGGCACGGCCGAGAGGGAGAACTGGCGGAAGTGACGCCATTCACGGAGAGTCGGCCGGCCGTCCGGCTGCGCTTGCTTCGCTGCGGCCCGCGCTTTGGCGAACCACAGATCGACGTAATCGTCTGCCAGTGCCGTTTACTTTCTCTCGTTCGGGCGTTCCCTGTAATGCTTGAAGCCTGTATATAAACCAGTTTTGGCATGGCACTTCTTTCGAACAGCGCTCATTACACAGCTTGGTAGAATCCGTCGGTGGTTATCCCACAGCCTCTTCCGCGTTAAACAGACAATCTGGTGGTGCGCAGCATGCCGAAACTGTCTGCACAAAATATGTGCATTAAAATTTCTTTCGTTATAGTACTTTCTTACCTGTTTGTAAACTATTTGCCTTTTCCACCTGGTTCCCATCCATGCTGAGCCAAGGCCACTTCCAGCACTGTCTTTGAGGCACAAAGTCTTGAACTGTTTAGAGCTCGTTACGCACTCTGTGCCTTTTTGCTTTTCCTGATTGCTTGCACCTCATGGCAGCACAAGCAATCCTCTTAATCTCTCATCACCGCGCAGCACACGCAGCTGCACCTAACTGAACAAAAATGCGATTATATAAGCCTAGTATACTTGAGCAAAGCAAACATTTGCATTCATGCGCGCTTGGTCATGGCTGATGATCGACGATAGCGCCAGAATTCATCCTAATTTGTCCTTGAGTCAAAGCGGCAAAGTTTTTGAGCCGCGGTACGCATACATATATGTCACCCACAAGTAATTCTGTCGGTTATCTCGATGCGCAACAGCAGCAACTATATTTCCCAGCACACTAGTTTTGATGAGTAGCACTGCGAGCTCCGAGACGCAGCCATAATTATTGTTCAAAAGTGTGCTCAGCACGCAAAAAAAAACAACGCACGGGGGTAAGTGCAGAAGTTTCATGCTTGAACAGCAGCCCGAACATGCGACAGGAGGAAAGCGCACACGGGAGCTTCAAATCAAAATCAAATCATATTTTATTCTCCAGCAAGTATCTGGATGGTCACCTGGGCTAAAAGCTGTACGAACAGCTTTACGAAGGCCCAGGATACCACTACATGGCAGCAGCAGACAGAACGAAATAACAATTAATGAACAATACAGAAGTGGTCATCAATAAATAAATGGAAAAGAAATTATACAGCGTATGCAAGAGAGCCACACAACAGAAATAAGCTAACAGAATGTATTAACAATTTTTCTGATACGGCATAAGAACAAATACAGATTACATTTTCACAATGTATATTCGCAGTTGTTTTGGACTAAATCCAGCAGTATGTTTATATTTATTAAGAACAAATGGCAGATTGTGAGCCAAGGATTGCAGCTTGTAATCAGTTCGAAACTGTGGTAAGGACCAAGTGTCAGTACAACGAGTTTTAACTGTTGGTGTACGATATTCAAGGTAAGCAAGTTGTCTCAAGAAATTGCTCATACCTGTGGAAGAAAAGTATGTTATTTGTAACAAACGAAATTCATATATATTATCTACACGGATCATATTGAATGATGCTATTGTGGGATTAACACTCGATGTTGGTTCGATGTCTACGATAAGACGAACAATTTTCCTCTGCAAAACGAGCAGCTTGTTAGTATTTCTTTTAGTTGTTGTTGCCCATACCAGTGTACAGTAGTTAATATGAGAAAGAAATAGAGCGTAATATATTTGTAGTTTAGCGCTTGTGGGAAGAAATGTGTGGAAGCGTGAGATTACGCCAGGAACATCAGACAGTTTTCTAGAGATATAAACAATATGAGCGTCCCACTTAAGATGGGCAGAAAAATACACACCGAGAACCATATGCTCGCTGACTATTTCGATATGCTGGTCTTGAAAAACGAATGAATCGAGCGGAGGAACTGTTTTATTCTAAGCACGAAAAATAACGGCTTTGGATTTAGGTGGGTTTACTTTGATTTTATTTACTCTAGACCATGCCGATAGTTTAATAAGGATATCATTGTATTTTAACTGTAGTGAGCTAATATTACTCCCAGAAATGAGTAAAAGGCTATCATCAGCATAGATTACGAATTTTACTGTGATGTCGATATTTACAATATCATTGATAAAAGTATTAAATAAAAGGGGCCCCAATATACTTCCTTGCGGCACGCCACATACTATTGGTGAGAATGATGACCTTTGCTTGTTAATACACACGCACTGGTACCTATTTTCTAAGTAGGATTTAACCAAAACCAAAGCTGTACCACGAATTCCATATGATGAAAGGCCTTTTAGATCTACAAAAGAATGCCAGCTAATGCCAGAAAGTCAGCTTCCTCCCGGTCACCATGTCCCTTCGCGCTGCAGAACAGCAGTGAACCCACTCCATCTCAACCAGTTTGGCATTGTTTTGTAGTTCTAAAAGGCCTTCGGGAGTAATTAGGCAAGTAACTATAAATAAATGAACAAACAAGTGCTTTACCTCGCGCGACTCGTGTAAGCTTGCCGGTGATCTGATTTAGATCATGTTTACAGGCGTTACAAGAAGTTGGTCAGTATTTTTAAAAAAAACAGCGAAAAAAAGACGCAGGACCAAGAGAAGACACACACAGATTGTCGCCAGAAAGAAGTTGGTGGCCAAGCTTTTTCCTTTTTTTATTGCCACTTGCACATGCACCTACACAAAAGATATGCGCGCGCATGTACCTATGAAAAATATACGTATCAGTCGAGATTTGGCGTTAGTACGTGTTACCCTGGTAGGACGTGAAAGGCCCATACTGAGTTAACAAAATTTCCGTCTCGAAGGCACCGCCATGCTGTCGCTTCTCTATTATTTAGCTTCTTATCTGGCGGTGGCACAAGTTTTCTCTTTAATCTGAAGAATTCTCAACGATTTCGGAATAGGTTTGCGCGCGCTCGTCCAGATTCCGAGAATCCGGCGGTTCCACGGTTACCCGGAAGCAGAGAATATGGAAATGCGCTGACTACCCCGGAGTCGACGCAGATATTGATAGCAGAGAAAGCTGGGAAGCCCTGCTGCGCAGCGAAGAACCCGCTCGGCAGAAACAAGCCAACCCGCCTGGCGGCTGGTGCCGCGAAGAGATCAAATCTCTTTTAGCCTTTAGTCACGGAGGCTGCGGCCCCCGCCCTCCAGGACTGCGTGCCGGGGGCGGTGAGAAATAAAGGGTCTCCATTTCCGGTGGAAATAAAAGCTGTCATCCACCCATCCACTCAGTTGAGCTTTCCAACAGGTGAAAATGTCACTACTTGACTTTCGCTTCCGGCGCACTCCGCGGCGTCGTTGGTTCCGCTCTTTTCTGAAGCTGCTGATGGCTTGAACATGCATGGCGAAAGTGCAAACTGTTTAACACTGCTTGAATTATCCATAATTTCCGAAACGTAGTTCTTAAAAGCCAGCTGAAGCTACGCGCTACGCAGTAACGCTGTCGGTGCCGGCTGGAGATCCCCGTGGATGACGTCACGAAGGTCCTGGCCAATCGCGGGCAAGAACGGCGTTTGCTCGGCGCCATGAGGCGATGGGGCGCGTTTCCTTCTAAAAAAAACAGCTTTTTGCGTTTATTTCCGCTCTTTTCGAATGGGATATTTTTTTTCAGCGGACTTAAAGCTATAAAATGCCGTATAGAACAAAAATGCCGTATAGAACACATTTTTTTTCGAAAAGTGCTTCAGCTTCCCTTTTAATTTTCCATTTTGTGTGTCTATGCGCCTGAATGTGTGTAGTAGCATGTTTGGTGTTCTCAGCATACGTGGGTCCTGAGAGTTTTCAGTGCGGGCTTTTCTCCAATGGCTATAGTAACCAAATTGTAGAAATCCCTCTTTGAACTGGCTTTTTTGAACGGGAGCTGAGTGCTTGCTTGGGCATGTGGTTGAAGTTTCAGCGAAGCCCCAAAGAATCTGTTCAACGTCAACGAAGACAATGTTACCAGTGACGGAGAAATATTGGTTCTTCTGCAACCAATTAAGTCGTCCCTTCGGGGAGCAGCGGTGACCGCTACACACAGATCCTCGTCTGACGGGGGAGGAAGCTGTTAGAACCCTGCTGCGGACACGTCGTTTGACCCCTCATTGACGCCACGGAGAAAAGGATGTCTCTGGGAACCTGCCTGCGGAATCTTTCCCTCGCTTTTCAGGAGGGGAGGAGATGGCCTTCCCTTTGTCTGGTTCGCCGCGAGACGCCACCGACGATGGACAAGACGACGATGGGAAGATGGGACTGTGCCCTCCAGTGACTGTGACTGACAGGAGCCGACACATGGGAAGAGGACCCGCCGCAGGAGTGACCGCGCGGCACCAGCACGAATCACCTGTTTCCGATAGAGACGTGCCGCTCTACTGTGCGAGGTTGCAGTGGACCCCCGAATCCTCCTCGCCCATTCCCACGAGTGCCTCGGCGTGCTATGTGCTTTGTAGTAGTAGTAGTAGTAGTAGTAGTAGTAGTAGTAGTAGTAGTAGTAGTAGTAGTAGTAGTATTTTTATTTGGTCATATAATACAATATGCCCTCGAGGTGAGTCAAAAGGAGGAAGACGAGGCAAACCTCCTGACGAGGCCTACACCCCAAATAATACATCGAACAGTGGCCTCATGGCAAAAAACAAAAAAGACACTTTCAAAACAAGCAACAAAAGTTATACGATAGAAAGAGCAAACATTGAAAAACGATGCAAAGATAATAAACAGCAATTGGCAGAAAACACGATATGCACACTCGGCAGTAAAGGAAGCAACGCAAAACACAAAATATACAAAGTTAGCTGAATTTATGCAGGAAAAAGAATCTTCAGTTTTTTCTTAAAACCAGATACACTATTACTTTCTACGGCGATTTTTATTAGAGACTGATAAGCATTACACAATGTTACAATTTGGTTATCTATAGTTTGTTTTCCATAGTTTGTTCTATGTCTTTCAGTGGATAATGCGACCACACGTAAACCATACATAACATTTCTTGAATTATAAGCATTTTGGAAAGACCTGAAATTGTGGTTTACTTTATAAAAATGTGAACAGCCAAACTCAAATTGTTTGAATGAAAGAAATTGCGAACATGAAATGTTTGGAAAAGATTTTTTTCTACAACTGGGCTTGAACATAATGACCGTAGAGCTCTTTTCTGAAGAGGAAGCAAATTATACGCATCAGTTTTGTTGCAAGTTCCCCACACCAGGTTGCAGTGTACAAGATGGGAATGAACAAGGGCAAAGTATAATTGTCTTCTAACCTGTAGTGGAAGTAGATGCCTAATACGATAGATAACACAAATAGACCTGGCCATTTTTAGTCTAGTGCAGTTTACATGATCTGTCCACCCCATATCACTGCGAAAATACACACCTAGAAAGCGGCAACTGTAAACTTGCTCGATGTTCAAGTTATTAAAAGCTAATTTGACGCGATGATCTAATGGTTTGTTTTTAGGATGAAAGAGCATAAACTTTGTCATTCTTCCAATCTGTACCACGTGTTGAATTGGGCGCCGACTGGTGGAGGGGCGGAGTCTTCGAATATTTAACAGGCGACCTGAGTGAGAACGATTGCTCTCACCCGCTCGTTTTTCGTTTTCCCAAAATTCAAGTTCCATATTTCCTCAGCCCGAAGGTTCGGACACGCTACCTGAAGGTTTCCTGGTTAGAGAGTCCCTGCACCACGACATCACTCATCACATCACTTTATTTTCCTTAAAGACCCCTTGCGGGGCGTTACATAAGGGGTGGGTTTTTATGGAGTACAGGGGTTCAATGCAGTCATGAATGTTCCAGGGCAGGTGATGGCAGCGATATCGTGGGGAAGGCCGTTCCAGTCAGCTGCTACTCGGCAAAAAATTGAATTAGAGAAAACAGTGGTACGGGCACGTGGGCGCAAAACTTGAAGAGGGTGACTGATGCGATGGGATCTGCGCGGCGGGGGTGCGCAGATGTAGGGTTCTTGTCTGAGTGGCGAATAAAAAAACTTGTGAAATAACACGAGACTGGCAGTGTGACGGCGAGCAGAAAGATTAGATAGACCTGATTGCAATTTTAGAGATGATATGCTAACGTCGTATGAATACGAGGAATGAATGAATCTGGTGGCCCTGTTCTGCACAGCTTCGAGGGCGTTTGTTAGACATGCTTGGTGAGGGTTCCAGATGGCCGATGCGAATTCCAGTTTAGTTCTGATGAGTGAAATGTATGCTTGTAGTCTTACATGTTGAGGGGCATCCCGCAGGTGACGTTTCAAGAAGCCAAGTGTTTTATTAGCTGATGATATCAGGTTAGTCACATGCAGACGCCAGGATAAATCATTAGAAATGGTGATACCTAAGTATTTGTACGACTGGACGAGGTCGACAGAGGAGTTAGAAATTGTGTACTGGAAAACAAAAAGATTTCGGCGGCGGTGAAAAGACATATACTTACATTTGTTAGGGTTGAGTGTCATCAGCCGCTGCAAACACCAGTTTTGCACATGGTTTAGGTCAGCCTGTAGGGATTCTTGGTCAGAAGGGTTAGTGACTGAACGATAAATAATGCAGTCATCAGCAAACAGACGGATATGACAAGATACATGCTGGGGTAGGTCGTTAATGTAAATAAGGAATAACAAAGGACCGAGAACGGAACCCTGCGGGACGCCGGAGGTTACTGGAAGCGGGTGGGAGGGCTGATTATTAATGAAGACAGACTGAGAACGATGCGTGAGGAATTCTTTAATCCACGCGATGATGTTTGGATCTAGGTTCAGCTGAGAGAGTTTGAGAAGCAAGCGTTGATGAGGTACTTTGTCGAAAGCCTTAGCAAAGTCTAGGAATATTGCATCAGTTTGTAGGTTAGTGTCAAGGTTGGCGTGAATGACATGAAGAAAAATGGCTAGCTGAGTTTCGCAGCAAAAACCTTTCCGAAATCCATGCTGGGACGGATGGAAGAAGTGATTGGAATCTAGGAATTGTATGATTTGGCTGTAAATGACATGTTCCATTAATTTGCAGGGTACACTTGTTAATGAAATAGGGCGATAATTAAGAGGTGAATCAGTATTACCTGTTTTGTGGATGGGAACGACCTTCCCCACTTTCCAGTCGTCAGGTAATGTTCCTTTAGACAATGATTGCGTAAACAGTGCACAAAGGATACTGGAGCAAGCTAGTTTAGCGTTCTTTAAAATTTTTGAGTTTATATCATCTATGCCGGTAGCGGATGAGTTCTTTATTTTATCAATTATGCATGAAATTCCGCTACTGTTGAAAGCTAAGGGTTCCATGGCTGTGGTGATAACAAGTGGTAGTGTAGAACAGGGCAATTCGGATTCGTCAGTAAAAACGGACGAAAAAGCAGTGTTAAATGCGTTTGCACATTCGGTATCAGTCATTGTAACACCGGCATTGTTAGTGAGGGTGATAGCGCGCCTTTCTTTTGGGTTTATCACTTTCCAGAATTTTTTAGTGTTATCGATTATCATTTTTGGTAGGTCGACTTCGTAGAAGGAGCGCTTAGCTTTAACAATCGCGGCCAAGTACAAGTGTTCCACTTCATGGTATTTTACCCACGCATTTGGGTTTCCTTGTCGCTTCGCTGTACGAAATGCGCGTTTTTTCTTATTTTCGAGTCTTTTTAGTATTTTGGTGAACCACGGCTTCTGTTTACGCTTCCTAAAACTGCACGTCGGGATATATTTATTGGTTACGTCAGCTATTTTATGTTTGAAGAGTGTCCAGTTTTCATTTACACTTCTGCTATGAAAGGATGTTTCAAACATTGACAAGAAGTTATTTAATTCATTGCTGATTGCTTCGTAGTATGCAAAAGTATTCCTCCCCACTTTGTAACGTAAGAGCACATGTCTACTGATGCACATATATTTTGTGTAGAAAGCACTGTCAATTTATTTCAACGTATCGTAAGCTATAGCCGCATACAACTAAAGGAAAAAGCCACAAATCCTCTCAAAGGGGGTCCCCCCACCCGCTGCCAGTGGCATCAACGGATTCTCATGAACTTGAAGATGATCCCCTTGGAAATTCTAGCATGATGTTGCAGGGTACGGCAGATGGAAGAGGATTCAACACTGCTGGCTTTATGAATTCATTAAAACCATGGCTTTATGAAAATCAGTCTATGCCATTGGCTGGAGGGCCTCCTATGATGGGCATCTGCCTCTTCATTCTTGAATCATATCCTACTATATAATATGCCCACCCAAGCAGGTGTGGCTGCCTTTCCCCCTCAGCCCCTTTCTCTCTTTATCTACGTAAAAAAATCATGGAGTACAGTAAAAAGAAAACAGGCAAGGGAATGCACAGAAAACTTCAACAATAGACATATGTAAAGCTGAAATAACTGCATACAAGAACAAACTTGAGGAACCAGTTTGACATCCGTTTGCCATGTTCTTTTTCTTCTTTTTTTTGTCTTTTACATCATGAGGTCAAGAATTTTTTTATTTTGAAGGTGGTGTTTTCTAGTATTATGGCATTCTGCTTTACAAATATGACATGGGAGAATCACCTAAATTTGGCAACGAGGACTCCAGTAATCGTTTAGTGCTTTTTTAGTATCTAAAAATTTTTTCATGCCCGTGGTGACAGTTTTCACTGTCCTAAATTTGAAAAGTATTAGGTGGCACCAATGCTATGATTTGTAGAAACTGCAAGTTTTACTCTTTTTTGTTTTTTTTTTACAGGAGAAGACATGTCGCTGATGCTTTCAAGAGTACGAGTGCGAATTGCCAGTTCAACAGGAGCTACGAACCAGGAGTCTGCAACTTTTGTTCCATATTCGAACTCCAATTTCTGGATGTTTATGTGACTGAGTAAAAGTGCATTGCCTGATGGTTTGTAAGAACGCACCAAGTTCCATTCGCTGGTTCACATCAATAAATGTTTGCAGGAGCATGCAGTGTAATGTGCCTAACCTTTTTGAATGCTGTTCGCATGTTCTAGACATTCAGGATGCAAAGGAAAAGCCGAGCTATTCGTTCTAGCACATAATACATGCGTGGGTGGCTATAATGTTAACTGATACAATGCAAGATATCAAAGAGCCTCACATTGCTACACAAAATATAGTGAAAAGTCTACAATGAATGACACGACATAAAAGTGAAAACTTTAAAAGGGTGTTAAAGGTGTAGTGCGACTGTTACACCCATTGTAAAAGGGCGTAAGTTACGTAAGACACCTTTCACGGCTTCGGGTGAAGAAGGGTGCAATTGTGAGAAAAGTGCCCTTAATAAGGACGTTTTGCTACCTGAAGTTACCCTTTTCGAGGGGTGTAAGGGTGTTAGTTGTAGTGAGTGTAATCCAATATTAAAGGTCTAATTTGGTTTACAATGTACAAATGCTAATACCACTCTTTCGGACGAACAACTGCGAGCCGAATTCTACAACCAAAAAACTAAGATATTTTTCCAGCAACTGTAAGAAACGTGAGGAACTAATGCCACACTCATTTTGGAATCTGACTGTTCCGAACTGATCAGCACATTTTTCAACTTCAGTTAATGCAGCCGCGACTGGAACATTAAAATACATGTCCTTAAGATCCACTGATAAACAGGCAACTGGCGTCCTTTTTGTCAAGAAGCCGATGACGTTTTCACAGTCCTGGACTTTAAACGGGTCCTCCACCTGCGGTATTCAAAGGTTTCCTTGTAGAAAGCGCGCAACACACCTCTACCACGTCTCCCTGCCATCTGCTGAAGTCCGGAATGGACTCCCTTGTGTGTTTTCACGGTAGAGACAATGGCGTGAGGTTCAGCTGTTTGCAATCCTTGAATTGTATAGCAAGGTTTTCCAGATCCAGACGTGCACATAAGTCTTCTGCTTGCTTCCTTATTCGCTTTAGGCGTATTTCTATCGAGTTGATCTCAGCAAAGC